>NW_005356635.1:7127762-7150719 GCF_000412655.1 Myotis brandtii
CTGCTCCCTGCTGGCAAGTGGACATCCCCCGAGGGCTACCGGGCTGCCAGAGGGATGTCTGACTGCTAGCTTAGGCCCGATCCCCCGGGAAGTGGGCCTAAGCCAGCAGGTGGACATTCCCCGAGGGGTCCCAGACTGCGAGCGGGCACAGGCAGGGCTGAGGGACCCCCCCTTCCCCCCGAGTGCACAAATTTTTGTGCACCCGGCCTCTAGTAACTTAATATGCTAATAATTTTGAATATCGTGAGATGAAGAGGTACCAATTCAGAGAATATATGTTTATAAATCAGTCGATTTCACTAGGCATAGTATACATGTCAATGATTGGCTTAAAGCTAGTTTCCAGATAAATTACACAGTTTCTTTGTGCTATACCAACAAATTATAATGTTCTCTTTACATAAAATGTCATTCTGCAACTATGGACTTTCAAATTATTTGGGGGAACAGCTTTAGCTTAGTGTGGATCAGGAAGTCACATAAATTTATGCTCTAGAAGGAAATATATGGGTCAAATTTATTGCTTTTCTTCAGAAAATATAGGAATATATATGTATGCCCATTGTCCCTGTACATATACACAATTGCTATACTGCAAATGCTATTTGGGTTGACAGGTTATCCCAGCAAAGTCTATTTTAACCTATAATGTGGTTGAAATATTATTCTCTACTAGAGGCCCAGTGCACGAAATTCATGCACTGGGGGGAGTGTACCTCAGCCCAGCCTGCACCCTCTCCAATATGGGGCCCCTCGGGCCTAAACCGGCAGTCGGACCCCTCTCACAATCTGGGACAGCTGGCTTCCAACCACTCACCTGCCTGCCTGCCTGATTGCCCCTAACTGCTTCTGCCTGTCAGCCTGATCACATCCTAACCACTCCCCTGACGGCCTGATCAACGCCTAACTGCTTCCCTGCTGGTCTGATCGTCCCCAACTTCCCTCCCCTGCTGGCCCGGTCTCCCACAACTACCTTCCTGTGCAGGCCTGGTCCCCCCAACTGCCCTCCCTCCCCTGCAGGCCAGGTCGCCCCTAACTGCCCTCCCCCTGCCAGTCTGGTAGCCCCTAACTGCCTTCCTCTGCAGGCCTGGTCCCTCCCAACTGCCCTTCCTCCCCTGCAGGCCTGGTCCCCCACAACTGTCCTTCCTCCCCTGCAGGCCTGGTCCCCCACAACTTCCCTCCCCTGCTGGCCCAGTTGCCCCAACTGCCCTCTCCTGCCAGCCTGGTCGCCTCCAACTGCTCTCCCCTGCAGGCCTGGTCCCCCCCCAACTGCCCTCCCTTTGGCCTGGTCGCCCCTAACTGCCCTCCCCTGCTGGCCATCTTGTGGCGGCCATCTTATGACCACATGGGGGCAGCCATCTTATGACCACATGGGGGCAGCCATCTTGTGCCCACATGGGGGTGGCAATCTTGTGCGAGGGCGTGACGGTCAATTTGCATGTTACCTCTTTATTATATAGGATAGTATTTTGCTTTGATTGAAACAACATATGTCAGAGATTTGTAACACTTTATTGCTGGAATGGTCCCTAGAAATGATATGTTCCAGGGTTCACATATTCACACAATCAGAGGGGCTGGGTGTAACAGGTGGGTGACTCAGGCATGGTGGTAAATGCAGGACCCTTCCCCTTCCTCAGAGGAAGTGGGGCTGGGGAAGAGTCACTTGTCAGCTACAACCAATTATGGCAATTGTGATCAGGAGAGATACAGGCCAATTTCTTAAAAATAAGCTTGAAATTTTAAATTTTATGAGAAATATCTTATTTTGAAGTGTTTTCAACTCATGCAGGTGGGAAAAAAAGCAACACTGTGTTGAACTAAAATCAAATCTGGTCCAAGGGCTGCCAATTTACAACATAGGATGTGGGCCAACCACCTATTTTTACAACTGAGAAACAGACTGTAAGCTCCTGCAAGATGCTGCAGACCTGTGTTGCAATGTTTTTAAACTGCACTAAATACCTTAAGTCTATCTTGATTAGACATCCCTTCCTTCCATTTCCACAATTCATGACGGAGGAGATGAAGGTAATAGAAAAGCAGAGGGGTGACTGGATGAGGTTATTATTCACCCCTGCTCCCATACAGCTGGGCTGCCCCACTTGGGTGTGCAGGAGATGGATGGAGCGCAGTGCAACAACTTTCAGAGCGGCAATCTGGATGTCACCTTTCACTTCATTGTTCCTGCCAGCAACTGATTTTTCTCTTTTCATTTTCTATATTGTTATCTTTTAGAGCTTTTGTTGTGTTTCACTAAAGTGATGTCTCCACATGGGTGAATATAGCACAGAATCTGAGATATTTGGGTATTCTTGCATATTGTTTTAACATGCATTTAAAAGAATCATTTAGTGCCCCAAAGGTTTTCTAAAGTGAAAGGGACTGATGCTATTTCCCAGAGCCACACTGATCCAATGTCCTGGTCACATAATTGGTGATGAGGTTAAATTTTAAAAGATGTTTAGTAATTGCTAAAAGATATTTATTTTTTAAAGCTTCACTATCTAAAGTGAACTGCGATGCTGTAAGCATATTATCTGCACATTTGTGTCGCAAAATTACCTTTGTGTTTTTATACTAATATATTCTCCAAATCCGTTCACTGAAGGTTTAGGAACACAAGCAGAAACAGATAAAGAGAACATAACTGCTATTGATTAGGAGAATACATTGATTGAGGGACTTTCACTGGATTAATTCTGGGTGGATATAGGATGTTTCTAATGAACTGTAACACTTGGCTAGCATGTACATGTCTTGGTACTCCAGCTCTAATAAAACTTCCTGGACAAGTAAGTTGATTTTTAATCTTTGCTGAAAAAGTAGTTTATTTCTCATGACTATATTTTGAATTCTGTAAAAAAAATGTACATTTTGGTTAATTGCTTCGTTGGCTGGAAGAACACAATTCATTATTTTATACACAGTACATTAGATGGGGAAGAACAAAAGTACTAATTTCCATTTTAATTTTATGTAAAGAGATAAAATTGCATGCCTTTTCAAATCACAGTAGTTTCTTCTTATCCATGGTTTCACTTTCTGTGGTTTTAGTTACCCATGTCAAGTGTGGTCCAAAAATATTAAATTTCTTCAACCATCAACCTTATCTGCTCCTGACAATCAACCATTGACATTGTCATGGCTTGATGATCCTGCTTCTGATGTATTGTTAGAAAGTCAACAATAGCCTAACACTACGTCAGTGCCTATGTCATTCACCTCACCCCATCTCATCATATAGGCATTTTGTGGTTTCATATCATCACAAGAAGAGTGAGAATAAGACAATATATTTTGAAAGAGACACCACATTCACATAACTGCTATAATTGTTCTATTTTATTATTAGTTTTATTGTTAATCTCTTACTGTGCCTATAAATCAAACTTCATCATAGGTATTTAAGTATAGGAAAAGACACAGTATATATAGGATTTGGTACCATCCACATTCTTGTAACTCAGACAGTGCCATGTTGAGAAGTTCTAGCAGCTCCTTTCCATGTCAGTCCATGGAAAGTGGTGGAACCTGCTCCATGAACCAGAGACAGGCTGTGTGAATGGATCAAAGTGATGTGGAAAGGGCACACATGATGGCCTGGGGAACTTTGTTGTCTTTAACTGGTAACATCCTCCCACTCTCTTAAGGGGAGCATTCACCTAGGACTTTTAGTATTAAGCAGGTATTACGTATTGGGCTGCTAAGATCAAACTCGGGATCCAGGGAAGAATATTGTGGAGGCAGTGGAAGGAACATGGTCTTGACATCTGAAGTCCTGATTGGAGTTTTCATCTCAGACATTGTAGTTTTCATCTCTAGACATTCAATTTCAGTGTTTTCTATGTCTTCCATGTCTCTACTTAACATGTTCAGACTTTCTTTCCTCTAGCTTCTTAAACATATGGAATTCAGTTATAATTACCATTAATGTCCTTGTGTACTAATTCTATCACCTGTGTCATTACTAGGTCTTTTTCCATTGATTTCTTTTTTTCTTCTCTTTATGGATTGCATTTTCCTGGCTTTTTGCATGCCTGGTAAATTTTTTAAAAAATTGATCTTTAGAGAGTTATAGTAAAGGAGAGAGAGGGAGGGAAGATAAGAGAAAGAGATTTGTTATTCCACTTATTTATGCATTCATTGGTGAATCCTTATATGTGCTCTGACCAGGGATTGAACCTGCAACCTTGGCATATTGGGATGACGCTCTAACCAATTGAGCTAATATAGCTAGGGCACATGCCTGGTGATTTTTAAATGGATGCTAAACACTGTGAATTTTGCCTTGTTTGGTATTGGATGTTTTTGTATTCCTATAAAAATTTTCCAGCTTTGCTCTGGGAAGCAATTATTTGCAAATAGATTAATCCCTTTATATTTGGCTTTTGGGCTTTGTTAGGTAAAACCAGAGCAGAATTTAGTCTACAGCTGATATTTTCCCATTCCTGAGACAAAACCCTTCTGAGTATGCTATCTGATGTCCCATGAATTATGAGGTTTTTGCACTCCAGCCTGTGGGAACAGGAACTATTTTCTGGCTCTGGATGATCTCTGGGGATTGTTCCTTCTAATCCTTTTGGGTGATTACTCACACACAAGCACTAAAACACAAAGGCCGCTTTGCAGATCTCTGGGCTCTTTCTCTGTAAAGTTCTCTATTCTCTGGTACTCTGCCCTGTGGACTCTAGCTCCTTGCCTCTCTGGACTTCCAACTCCATCTTCTCAACCCAGGGAGATATTGGAGCTCCTCCTGGATTCTCCTTCCCTGTGCTATGCTGGAAACTCCCTCTGGGCAGTGAGCTGGGGCAATCATAGGGCTCACCTTCCTTTGTTTCCCATCCCTCAGAGATCACTGCCCTTTGTTGTCTGATATCCACTGTCCTGAAAACCACTGTTTCAGATTTCAGATTTTCCTATTCTCTCTCTCTCTCTCTCTCTCTCTCTCCTCTTCCCTTCTCTTCTCTTCCCTTCCCTCTCCTCTCCTCTCCTCTCCTCTCCTCTCTTAGTTGTTATTTTAGGTGAGAAGGTAATCCTTGTTACTCCACCTTCCCTTCTCCCTTCCCTTCCCTTCCCTTTCCTCTCCTCTCCTCTCCTCTCCTCTCCTCTCAATTTTTAGTTGTTATTTTAGGTGAGAAGGTAATCCCTGTTACTCCATCCTGGCTCGCTTGAAGAAGAAGCCTCTGGTTTTTACTTTTGACCCTACATCTTTTGTGCTATTTGATTTTGGAAGAATTACTCAGCCTCTTCTTCTTCTTTGCCTATTTATGAAATGGGGATAATAACACAATACTTAATCAATGGAATCATACAGGGAGAGAATGTCACAGTCTATAAGGTTAGGCAAAGGAATGTTCATACACTGAGAGTGGACTTTAAAACAACACCTGAATGGGATGCATCTCCCTTCTAGCAGGAATCACCTGAGTCCTTTTCTCCTGCCCAAACAGGAATACTTGTATTAGTGGTTGCTCTTATCCTAACTAATGACCCTGCTCTTTACCTTGTGAGCCTGCTGGTAAAGGGACTATAGGTCAAAAGACAACTTGTCTCCTCCCAGAACCCATGAAGCACACACCATGTTTAACTGAAACATTTTGCCAAAGCTATGCCACAACACAATTGTGGTACCATCAACAGAGTCTATGTGATTTACAGTTAAAAAAATCAAATTTTTTCTTATTTACACCTTATTTAAAATAGATGATCATTTTCACCAAACTCTTGTGAAGCAGACTGCATAGAATACTAATTGAGAACATCTGCCCACCATTATAAATATATGGATCTCATTAGCTTATAATCAGTATATTGACTTTTGAAAATAGTTATTTTTTTTAAAGGAAAGATATATTTCTCCTGTCATATTAAAATCCAACTTACTAGAGTAGTAACCAGAGTGAGGAAATAATAAAATTGTATGCCTTTTTTATTGCATGTTTTTTAGGCCAAACCAGTATGAGGCAGCTAGATTAATTACTTTTATACTGTTAAGTACTGTACATAGTTAATTATTTCATCTAAGTTGTGTCTGAACCAGACCTGTGAATTACCGTTCATGCAAGGCAATGATGATAATTTATGTACTCCATGCTACAGCTTGCTAATATATTATTTTTTACTTGAAACTAGATGTTGGAAGTTTGCAAGAGGCTTTTAAAGGCTACCCTGTGACATAAGTTCTAAAATTATGTGCTTCAAAATTAAGGTTGACAACATGCTATTATAGGAAGTAATTTAGATGATGGAATTATAATAGATTTTGTCTGAAAAATTATATTTCCCAGACTTTTACTCTGATCTGTTGACTCCTATGGTTTCAGTTTGTGCTTTTTATTCTGCCCCATTTTACAATGTGGATGTTGCTTTGGGCCCTTCCTAGGTTTTCAACATGCACAAAACCAGGTCTTACCCCCTCACCCAATATGGCTAACCAGACATTTAATTGTGGTTATAAGTGCCTAATGACCTCAGTGCTTAGAGGGGGGCTCACAACTACCCAGGAACTCACCAACCGAAACAGATGATACTAAATAGATGTTTACAACATATGAGCAACTTGACCTAGTTTGATTAACAGGTTCGCAAAGATATTTGTACATAGTCAAGTAAAAGGGAATTTTAAAAGTTTTATAAATTCAAAAATTAAAATTTAAGAGATGCCATTAAAGTAAAAACAAAAAAGATGAAGAGATCAGTAAAAACAAAAAGCATAATTAATAAACCGGTGCTAGAGTCTCCTTGTTACTCCCTGTGTGGTCCTAGAGGAGAGCATCTGCATCATCTGGGAGCTCCCTAGCAAAGCACTCTCAGGCCCTACCACTGAATCGCCTGCATTCAACAAGGTGATTTGTGTATCCATTTAAGTTTGAGAAGCGCTAGTCCAGGACAGTTAGCAATCACTTAAGCTTGCGCATGGATCCAAGAGTTTGTCCCTCCTGTAGACTGGAGAGCTACCCCAATTGCTGAGCTTGCCTCAGTGAAGTGTGGCTGGCCAGGGAGAGACCTGGAATAGCACAGCCAAGCTGTGTCTGTGTGAGGGTCTCCTGCATTTTCATGGATAGCCCTCAAAATTCAGAGCAAGGGTCCCACTGAGGCAAAACTGTGAAGATAGGAAAACAAAACCTATTTCACATAACAAATATCTGTCAGCTCCATTTATATATGGATTGGATGTTAATCTTTTAGAAGACTCAATACAGATGCAAATGTCTTGCTGGATCTTTGGTGGAAAGATTCTTGCTTATTTTAGGAGAATTAAGGAGCATTAAAAATGATGGGAAGTACTCCACCTTCCCTTGAAGCATATTCTTACCTTTTTTGTTTGTATGAAATATGTGAGTTTTGCAACATGAATAATTTTAACTAACAACTGTTTTTTTTCTCCTTAAAATGCTCGCACTTGCTCCTGCCTTGCAGAGGCGGTCAGACTGTTCCACCACTAGAGGTCTGTATTACCTATTTAAAGACATCATACCCAGCAGGCTGGGATTTTATGCTCTCAATGTTGAATAATTTTAACTAACAACTGTTTTTTTTTCTCCTTAAAATGCTCGCACTTGCTCCTGCCTTGCAGAGGCGGTCAGACTGTTCCACCACTAGAGGTCTGTATTACCTATTTAAAGACATCATACCCAGCAGGCTGGGATTTTATGCTCTCAATGTCAATACCTATTTCTCTGTTTTAAGATTTAAAATCTTTTAAAGAGACAACACCATGGAATAAAAATTACAACACTAGGAGACGAAGGAGAAAAACTAATAGGGATCCTTCCATTCTGAAGGGGCCAAGTCTTCACTGCTATTGCTGGACAGCTGAGCACAACTTTATGCTCTGAAACTCAGAAATCAATGGCCAGTCGCAATCAGAGGAACAATATATATTTTCTGCAAAATAGTTTTCCAGAATGTATCTTAAGACCTCTATGTTTAACTTGAAATTTTAAATTATTTATTTTCTTATTGCAACAAAAAAGTTAAAGTGATTTAATTAATTCTCAGTTTAGCTCATTTAAAACACCAATTTTACAACATTTAAGAGTGTTTTAAAATAATATTTTCTTTACTGGTCAGCCAATATTAGATTAAAAATTAATGTTCTCTCAATCTTAATTTATAAGGCTCTGCTAAAATGTTATAAACTAATGCATGAGCCTGGGCTTGCCTGGTTAATGCTATAATAGAAATGATGATTGCTAGTGGCTCTCCCAAGTTTTCACTGTGTCCCCTGCTGGCCCCAGGATTTTCACAAGAGTAGCCCATTTGGGTTAGCCCTCTTCCAGCAGTGAGTAGTGGTGCAGCTCTGAGCCCTCCAGAAATCTAAATGTGCTGCCCATTTACAGAACATCTGATAATGATGAAACCTTTCTTTCCATAGTCTTATAGCACAGGACTCCTAACACATTGCACACTCATAAATTCACATTTTTAAACACAATGGTTGAAAATATTACAGACATAAAAGCTGTAATTTACTGAGTATTGCACCAGGGGTTTGGGATTCTGATGTTAGATTTTCATAGATTCTAATTATGCCTGCCTTTGGAGTAAGTGGCTACATTTGTTGCCAGGCAAGGTGTGAGCTAATAGGCTCTCTCCTTTTAAAAGGCATGATTGCATAATGCTCCTGGCCTGTGCCATCTCCAGAAACAGAAGCAGGCCGAGTGTGGCTTCTGTCTGTCACTTTATTAAAACACAACAATTTGCAAGTGTTACTTAGCAGATCAGCTGGATTCATTTCAAAGGCTAATATTTAACAGAGGAGAAAATAACCCATCCCAATCCCTTTAAAAAGTGTTTTTTGATGCATTCACAGGCAAATTACCTAGTGTTTTATATAAGTCTCAAATCTAGGACTCAAGATAATTTTAATAATGTTTTACCCTGCTTGTCTACATAATTCAACTGATCAATTCTACAGCAGAAGGAAACTAGTTCCCAGTGCAATCATGTGTACTACTGACCACATTATTTAGAACAGTTAAGTTGCATTTCTGTGTATGGCTGGTGGCATATGAATTAACAATTTTCTCACTGAAATGTAACAGATAAACATGTTTTACCCAAACCTGAATATACCTTTCAGAGCTTCTGACTCTTCTATTGTTTAAAATAAGTCTAGCTTATACTTGCATCCAATTATCAGTATAAACCTATAATTAAATATTAACAGTGTTCACTTGTATACATATGTATATGTTAAAAAATAATACCGATAGTATAGTAACTAATTTAAAATAGCAACAGGAAAATCTCAGGCTCTGGAGAATTTGATGGGTTACATCTCAGAGAGAAATGGTCACAACTAGACCGTGGAGTCAGTCCCCAATTCTAGTCTGATTCTGGTAGTGGTTAGCAATGTGGCCCCTTAGGCTCAGTGTCTGTGAAAAAATGAAACCAATGAGAGAAGCCGGCCTGTAGGGGTTGTTGTTGTTATTGTTTTGGTGGATTAAGTAAAAAAAGGCAGATGAGGGGCCTGACCTAGTAAATGTCCAATGAATAGATGTTAACTATGGTTTTCTCTGATCCTTTTTGTTTACACTTATCAAATAGCAATATAATACAATGACAATAATCATAGTTGCCTCTAAGTGTTACTGTGAGAAGTAAATAAGATTCTATGTATGAAACAGTACCTGGCACTGGATGCTTCCCAAACTTGTCTCCCACAGTTTTCACCCATAAAACTGGATGGAAAGTTTGGAGAGTTTCAAGGATGATTCATCCTGGATCTGAGGTTTTTATTTATTTATTTTTGAGTGCGAAGATCTGCCATTTAGATTACTTTAAGTCTGACTTATTTCTTTCTTTTCTGGATGATGACTTAAATTTGTGACTCTACCCAATTAACAAGACAAAATATTGCACGGAAGTAAGAGTCAACTAGAAAGAAATTATTTTCAGTGCCATTAAAAAAACTAAAGTTAAGAATTTGTTCAACCTCAGGGAATGAAAACAACATAATCATGCTTAAAATGCTATTTTCAACCCTTTCATTACTCCAAGCAATCGTTTTCCCTGTATAGTCTCTCTTTTCAGCAGAAATTTCTGTGGGAGAAGGAAGCTGTGACTAGCTTTTTCCTAGGGACAGAATACTGACTCAATTTCAGACATTATTTTAACTAGCTTGTCTTCCCAATACTATTTGGATTTAGAATTAGAATTGCTGAATTTTGCAATGAGCACCAAAGAAAACAAAGAAAGACTAGCTACTGACATACAACTAAAAAGGCTTTACCAGGAGGAGGACTAGACTTGGCAGTTTGGCCTTGATGCAGCAATTCCCAAGGACGCCCTGGAGTTACAAAGGAGGTGCGTCCTGAAGTCGGAGACACTTGCCTGGACAGAGGTCCCATCAATTCAAACCAACTCTCACGTTTTTGTGTGAGAGAAGGAAAACCTCTCCCTTAAAGTTATCTATTGTATATTCTCAAAACATCCTAGCTCCTTGCAAGGTTGATTTTATGGAATGTCAGTGATATGAGGGGCACTGGGAAATAAATTCCTGTCTAGTTATAAATAACTAACTGTTCCTATCATTTATGAGCCCTAGGATCTGAAATTGCCCCAAAAGCTCTTTTGGGGTCACATTTCAGTTAAAAGCCAGCCACACACTGGCAGTTAAGGCCTCGAAACCACATCTTTCTGTCAACTTGGCATAGCCTAGTTTCCACGAGCCTTCTTATATCACCACTTCTTTGGAAATCAAACCAGCATTTTCATATGTACATACCCTAAAACTCTCCACATGTGCCAAAAATGTACAAAATGTTTACTGTAGCATTGTTTACCAGCCATTGAGTATTGCTTTTCTAGAATAAAGAAAGCTGCACGTTTCCCCTCATTCTATTCATGATTACTTCTCATTTTTCACTCTTGGGGGCCTGTAAAGCAGTTTAAAAAACTGGTGCATGTGGGGAAAGCATGGCATCACAGATGGTTGTCTTTTCTTTGTCCCTATCTGCTAGAATTAGTAACTGGTAGGAGAGGAGCTTAGAAAATCAAGTTATCAGCAGAGAAACTATTAGTCTTCATTTTCTTGTTTCCTACCTGGAAATACAAATTGTTAAATACACCGGTTTCCTAATCCTCATTAGGAAATTTTGAAGAATAGCAGAACAGGAGAAAAAAAAAAAGAAAAAGAAAAAGAAAAAGAAAAAGAAAAAGCATAATGAGAAAACACGGACACTAAAAATAGCACAGCCCTAACCGGTTTGGCTCAGTGGATAGAGTGTCGGCCTACGGACTCAAGGGTCCCAGGTTCGATTCCGGTCAAGGGCATGTACCTTGGTTGCGGACACAACCCCGGTGGGGAGTGTGCAGGGGGCAGCTGATTGATGTTTCTCTCTCATCGATGTTTCTAACTCTCTATCCCTCTCCCTTCCTCTCTGTAAAAAAATCAATGAAATATAAAAAAAAAATAAAATAAAATAGCACAACGTTGTGATTGTTCCTTCTCACTCAGAGCACCCTACATATTTACAGTTGGTTGAATTTGAGATTTTCCATTAAATAATTTTATTCCTAGTTACATGTGGATGAATGCCACATATACAATCCCAACTGTATCTTTTTGTTTAGAATTCTTTATGTTGGACTTGAAGATACAATAATTTAAATGGAATAACTGGTATATGAAATTATTTTACATTCCATGGTATCCCTAGGACTTAAGTTCATTGGTGTATTTGTCTAAGAATAAGGATTATTATTAGAAGCAATCTAATGGCAATGTCATGCAACCCTAACTCTCTGTTGTTGAAGAGTTTTATTTTAAGGTCCAGAGACATGGGGTTAAGGTCAGTGACAGGCAAAGTCTTTTGAAGTATACCAAAGGCACTAAAGAAATCAGTTGAGTATTCAGGAGGAACTGACATCAAATGCAGGTTTTCAGTCTGGCTGGTGTTGCTCAGTGGTTGAGCATCGACCTATGAACCAGGAGTTAATGGTTTGGTTCCCAGTCAGGGAACATGACTGGCTTGTGGGTTCGATCCCTAGTTGGGGGCCTGCAGGAGGCAGCCATGATCAATGATTCTCTGTCATCATTGATGTTTCTATCTCTCTCTCCTTTTCCCTTCCTCTCTGAAATTAATAAAAACATATATATAAAAACCCACAGGTTTCTTTTTGTATGGTTTCTAGGATACTGGCCTATTTGCTGTGCTTGAATATTCTGGCACAGAACTGTCTCAGGGCCTTTGTGTTTGCTCTACCCTCTGTCCAGAACAATCTTCCCCCAGACTCCATAGAGTTCCCTCCACCTTGCTAAGGAGGCTTTCTCTAAATACCCATTTAAAACTGCCCCTTCCCCTCTCACTGCTTCCAAGTTCTATTCCCATTCTCCAGGTCATCCAGTCTGCTGTATTACGTATTTGATTTGATTGTTTCTCTGTCAACATGCACTGGCACTAAGTTCTGAGGCCAGGCTTTTTGTCTGCTTTGCTCACACTTCATCCTCAGTGCTGAGAACAGTGACTGGCATGTAGGTGTCTAACAAAAATACTTACTAAACGTATCACAGCAGAATCTGTTGCAAACTGCAGTCTAAATAGGAGTAACTTGTATTTAATGTAATTCTTTCAGGATTCTTACTCTCATGACATTTCTTTGATATTTCTATTTCAGATTAAGAGAAAAGAAACTTTAGGATTACCCCACACCCTTTTAATAATAAACTTCTAGGTCAGGAATGTTGCAAACTGAAATGTCATCAGGATCTGGGCAGTTAAATAAATGTGTGAAGAACCCAATATAAGGCATTAGGGAGTGGTGGGGTCTGTGATTAGTATGTTCATATACAATCTTACTTAAAGGCATTCAGATAAAAACGGAATTTAAACCACAG
The DNA here is from genome assembly GCF_000412655.1 of Myotis brandtii. NCBI lineage: Eukaryota > Metazoa > Chordata > Mammalia > Chiroptera > Vespertilionidae > Myotis > Myotis brandtii. The sequence goes on from NW_005356635.1 coordinate 7,140,610, forward strand.
GCCTGTCTGAAGAAAATCTGTTTACCTGTAGTTTCCAAGGCCCATTTCAGCTGTCAGTTTGTGGCCAATAGGACCATGAAGACATTTTGTAGGTCATAACATTTTTTTCTACCCATTTTCAACTATATACTTAGGCTTGGGTATGTGCCTGACTCCACATCAGGACAGAAATACTCAACTGATCAAATCTAATTACATTTGCTTTCCAACTAAATTGTGTATCACCTTCTCCTCTTGTGAGAGACATGGCCTCTCTTGGATCCCCAACATCTGATTATTTCAAACCTAATTGATTTGTGACATTTCATTAATACAGTTAACTAAAACTAATTATACATATTGAATAAAAGTTTCCTGTGAAATGAATTATTTTACTTAGCCTAAGGGTTCTTAATTGGCATGATGAACTGCTGAGAAGGACTGCAGAATTACATCCTCTTGGGATGGTTAGCTATGTATATAAAATCAGCCAATATGTATTGATAGATGATAACATAGAAACTAAAAAAAAAAAGTGATTAAATATGAAAGTTAAAGATATAAAAACATCCTCCTAAAAAGATAAAAATAAAAAAATTGATTACATAGATCTCTTCATTTTAAGATGTCAAATAAGTCTATTAAATTTGTCCTATCATAAGCAAGCTAAACTAATTTTTAAAATTTATTGGCATTTATTGTTTTATTCATAGTATAACTTTTCTTTTACTTAACTGGTACATACTCCATTTCTCCTTCTTTAACTCAGATGGTATGTTTTGTCTGTCTATCCATCTAATTAATTTTAAATCCTAGCAGAAATGTAAGAAGAGCCTACTACTACGTCAGTTGCCCCAAACCAAGCTGATGTATTGTGGGCTAAAACTTCCCACAAGGCCATTTCCAATGTCCTGCTCTGTCCTATTGTATATAGATAAACATGCTCTGTATAAAATGAAGACAGGTGTTCATTAATGGTTTAATTGAATAAAAGATGGCTAATCTATTAGTGTTACATATATCACATGAGAAGCTGTTATCATTAGTGGCTAATTCGCGTTGTTTTCACACTGCCAAAGCAGGTTGGACTTCTTGCATTGCATTGTTAAAGAACACACTCAGTTGTTTTTTCCTTCTGCTCTGTACACTGACCCCACTGGAGGGTCCAGGAGGCAGCAAAACACCCACATTCTTCTTCTTCTTTGACCTGAGAGCATCACTGAGGAGCCAAGGCTCAGGCTCTAGGTCAAGAGATAGCCTTGACCTACTGCCTGGTTTTATCTACAGCAGCTGTTTGCTTTCTACCGTGGCCCCTGCTGTGTGTAAAAGTATTTTGGCTTTGCCTGGATGAGAGGAGGAGGAAGACTGCTCCTGACTGGATGTTGGACTTGTGGTATGACATTATTCCTGTTGTCTGTCCTAGGACCCCCTGGGTGATTTTATCATTTGTTTACATTCTGAAAAGGTGCAAAGACCTAGTTTCAGATAACTGGTTACCTTCTGCCAGGTATGCACTACATTATTACATTTCTAAGATATCCTAGACCTTTCTGGAATTTAAAAAAACTACTCCTATATGTTTCAATCTTCTTAAATGTCTTTATGAGAATTACCAACTAGTTAAGGGGAGAATATGACAACGCTTTTGGTACTAGTCAAAAGCTCTTTCTGCCAACAAAACAGAGTCTTTGAATTTAGAGGCTAATTCTCTTTTAATTGTTGAAAATATTAACAGTAATATAATTTAAATTAGTCTCCTACATAGTTAGTTATGTGCTAAGTATATTATTCAAACCTAGGAACAATATTTATGTAGAATAATAAGTTATTTGGGATACACTCTATAAAAAGATATAATTTTTTTAATTGAAAAACATTCCACACATAGCTAATGTTTACTTTGTCTTCTTTTTCATTAGTAAGACTCTAGCACTCATATTTGACATTTACAAATTGGGTTCGAACTTCGAAATCATAAAAATTATTTATGATTTCATTGAAAAAGGATACTTCTAAGTGTGCAAATAGAACATTGGCTGAATATTTATATACCTTTGTCACAGCCAGTTATATAGCTATTTCAAATATTCGATGCTTCAATGACTCAAAGACAAATTTGTTTTTAACTTTTTGCTTTGTGTAACACACAACTATTAGTTCAGAAGCCAAATATAATTAAACTAGTAGGTATAAGTGACTGGAAAGTAATTGAGACTGACATTTTAATAACAGGATCCTATTAGTGGAAAATGGTGACTGAGAACTTGAAGAATATACTATAATGGGGTGATTATATTAATTAAAATAAAAAACAAACTACCATTATTGTGATATACATAATTTGGAAATAAAAATGGAGAATACTAATATCTTGTACATTTTCATAAAAAAAGAAGAAATAAGTGGTCTAAGATTTATTTTGCTTCGCTTTCCAATTGCCTAAAAAACATAAATCAGCTTTAGCCAATATAATGGAGACCTTTCTGTAATTGTAGAAAAATAAAATCTTACAGAATATAAATAGTAAGAAAGAAATATTGGCCTTTGAAAATGACCCTACATCTTTTTTAGTGTTTCTTACTCAGAGAGGTCAGTGATAGAGGTAAAAAAAGCCAACAGCCATATATTAGCTCAATATAACTGTGTACCTCTTTGCACAATTTTTAAGAAATCAATAACCTCTGACTTTAAAAAGTTAAAATTATTTTATATACTCTTCTAAAGTCAGATATATATATATACACACACACACACACACCTTTTAAGGTGTATAGTTTGATGAGTTTTGATAAATGTACCCATCTGTGTAATTACCATTACAGTCAATATACAGAATATTTTCATCACCCTCCAAAATCCCTTATACTCCTTCTCCCCTCCTCCCAACCCCAGTCCTTGCAGTCATTGATTGGTTCTGTCCCAATAGTATTGCCTTTTTTAGACTGTCATATAAATGGAATCACACAGCATGTAACATATTCTGCATGCTTCTTTTACTGGGTGTAGCCCTAGTTTGCTCTTTTCACTGCCAAGTGGCATTTTATTTTATTTTTTCTGAGTGGCATTTTATCATGTGGATGGAGCACAGTGTCTTTTTCCATTTCCCTGTGGGTGGACATTTGGATTGTTTCCAGTTTTCAGTAATTATGAGAGAAGCTGTTATAAACATTCATGTTTAAGTCTTTGTGTGAACATATATTTTCATGTTTCCTAGGTAAATACCAGAAAGTAGGGAGGTTGGTTAATAAGCATTTATTTAAGTTTACAGTGGGGCCTTGACTTATGAGTTTAATTCGTTCCGAGACCAAGCTCGTTAAGGAGCTCGTAAACTCAAATTACTCTATCAACTCAATGCAAAAAATCGGTGGAGAGACAGCTGGTATCTCAAAAAACTCATTAGTCGGGACACTCGTAAGTCAAGGCCCCACTGTACAAGAAATTGCTATACTGTTTCCCTAATTGGCTGCACCTGACGAAGGCTTTTAAGATGCTAAGACTATACCAAAGTGTATGCTGATGAAGGAACCTGATTCTCACTGAGCACAGATTTATTTTTATTTTATATCCAGTTTTAACAGGTTTAGTTAGCATTTTTTTAAAGTCCATGGTGAATTAGAAACAGTAAGCTAGAGGCTGTACAGATAGGTTGTTAGCCAAAAATGATATTCACTAATATGACTATAATTACTGATTTTTTAAAAAGGCAGGAACCTACAGGGCTGAAATTTTCCCATTTGATAAGTTCTATTTGACAAGTCCCAAACATGTCCATATATTAGAATCACCAGGGAATATCCAAGTGTCAGAGCCCAGGCTACACCCTTGAATGAATAAATCAGGAATCTGGGGTAGAGCGAAGACAGCAGTATTTTTTTTAAGCTCCTTGGATGCTGTCAGTTTGGAACCACATCCTGGAAGCCCTGTAACGGCCTGCATGGCTCTGGCAAGCCTCTGCCTTTGTGGCTTCAATATCAGTGTTGTCCTCTCTATAAAAAGATATTCTAGGTACGTTAATTCCAAGATGATATTAACATGGTTCTAGGTATCATTAGACTGATAACAGTCATGCTTAGGAGACACCACTGCCCAAGAAATGGCTCTACTCTGAATGGTTTCAGGGACTTCTTGGAAAGAATTTTGTTCACATGATGAAATTTTTGTTCTGTAAATTGAGACATTCATATTTGTTTTCTCTTAAATGATATAGCTGTATATTTTTTTAGAATATTTTTTATTGATTTCAGAGAGGAAGGGAGAGACCGAGAGAGATAGAAACATCAATGATGAGAGATAATCATTGATCGGCTGCCTTCTGCATGCCTCCTACTGGGGACTGAGCCTGCAACCTGGGCATGCGCCCTTGACCAGAATCGAACCTGGGACCCTTCAGTCTGCAGGCTGACGCTCTATTCACTGAGCCAAACCAGCCAGGGCAAAACATTGCTTTGTTGTTCCACTTCTTTATGCATTTATTGATTGCTTCTTGTATGTGCACTGACTGGGATCGAACCCACAGCCTTAGTGTATTGGGACGATGCTCTAATCACCTGAGCTACCCAGCCAGGGCCATATTGCTGTATGTTTTTAAAAACAGTTCGAGCATATGGAACAGTTTTTGATTACTGAGGGTGACTTATTTTGATAAGCCTGATGTAAAAACAAAAAAAAACAAACAGCTTTAAGAACTTCTCAAAAATAATTTTTGAATAGCAATTGTGAAACTTATCAGCTATTTTTAGAGCTGGTCTAAGGAGCTAAGGAATCTAGGCTATATTTTCAAAATGTTGCTCCATTTGCCAAATGTATAAGAAGTTTGGACTCTTGGAGGGTGTTCAAAGCTGAGCAGATTCTGTACAGGTGACAGTGTTTTGAACACGCTGCCTTGGTACATCTATACACATCAGTTCTATTGCTACTGACTGGATTGTGAGAAAATTTGATATTGAAGATACTTAGGTGTCATTTCATGAAAGACTTAATTTCCTGTATTTTAATATGCAAATAAACAGGAAAAAGAAAAGGGTGCCTATGAGAACCCAATACCAGTTAACCCACTACTCAGAAAATTGGAATTTAAAAATGATTTTAAATTTCCAAATAAGTTTAGGAAAGCATACAGCCTTTTTACCAATAGAAGTCTGCTGCTTTCCTAATAAATTTGTATATACAGTACTGTCCAATAGGGCTCTCTATGATGAAAGAGATGCTCTCTATCTGTGCTGTCCAGTGTGCAGCCACTGACTACATGTGTCTACTGAGCACTTGAAATGTGGCTAATACAACTGCAGAACTGAAGTTTCAATTTAATTTATTATAAATAATTCATATTTAAATTAAAATAGCCATAGTGGCAAATAGCAACCATATTGAACAGTGCAGGTCTATAGGTGTTAAGCCACTGAATATGGTCTTTATTCTTTTAACTATCCTAATCAGGTTTCCCCCATTTTCATAAGTAGATTTCAACCAAAATTCTTTTGGTCCTATAAAACAAGGTTTAAAATACTGTTTACACATTACTGGTTTAAATCAATAAGAGATCAGAGTTCTGTGGTTGTCAGTTGGTTAAAGGGACATTACAAAGTTCAGAAGGTCCTTCTGAAAATACCTTTTGTATTTCAATATAATGCCCATGGGCTGGGATGGGGCCTTGGAGATCATCTCACAGGAAACCGAAGGTAAAATTGCTATAGTTAGTAGCAGAATTGGTATAGCATCGATTTAAAAAAATATTTTTATTGATTTCAGAGAGGAAGGTAGAGGAAGAGAGAAATAGAAACATCAATGATGAGAGAGAACCACTGATTGCCAACTTCCCCCGTCCCCCCTACTGGGGATCAAGCTCACAACCCAGGCATGTGCCCTGACCAGGAATCGAACCATGACTTCCTGGTTCATAGGTTGATGCTCAACCACTGAGCCACCCACAAGGGGGCAGCATCGATTTTTTAACTAACAAAATATAACCTAGAATTAAGCATGTTTTGCTTATTCGTCTCAAACTTAAAAATTTGAAAAAGCTTTACATTTTACATAATGTTTTCTTCAATGTTTTGCTACTTGTAAGCAAAATGTAATTGTGAATGTTAGAGACTGAGGGCTTCCAACATGCAAAAGGGCGGCTGGTCCCAGCCTCCTTTCCAGGCATCACTGTCCTGCTTCTTCCATGGCAAGGCAGATGGGCTGTTAGGGACCAAGAGCTCCTTCTATTAAGTACTCTTAGGAGGTAAAATAAAGCTTCCTGTCTTAGTGTCTTCCTAACTAGGACATATATTTTAAACACTTTCTCCAGAGCTGGATTTTTGCTGAAAATATGCAGTGTAGCTTCCTAGGCTTAACCACACCAAAAAAAAAAAAAAAAAAAAAAAAAAAAAAAGCCCTAAAGATTTCCAGCAACAGAACTCTGTGGAATGTTGCTATTTTTATCTCCAAGATTAAAGCAGTCCTAAATAGTTTCCTAACACCACCATGGAGTGCCCTTCAGCAAGCATTTCCTACTTGCCAATCCAGCAAATAATAGAGTCCAGGGAAGTTTGTCAACCTTCCCACCACCCATCCTAGCTACCTTCTACTTTGATTAGGTTCAATCACACATAATCAGAAGGGGGAAACTACTCTTTTCATTCGCCCTAGGGGGATTAGTGAGTGTCGCCCCTGTTATTTGGAAAGCTGAGGGCTTGTTCTTTGAGCTGAGTTTTTATCAGGAAAATAAATATTGCAAGCTGGGTAAATTCAGGAGTTTTATTTGTATGAAACCCATTTGACAGGAGTTGGGCCAACAAAGGTTCTGAGTGTGATGCCCTGTTACTCTAGGGACTCCTGCCTACCAGGGCCTTAGCCAGCATGGGCATTAAAGGGAGCCTCTATCTCCAACCTCATAGTGCCATTTTCCCTATTTCTTAATGGAGTAAGGGAGACTTTGTAAGAATGAGACTGAGGCATGTGGCTTTTCAGAAGGTGAACAGATCAAATTTTAAGGTTTATGTGCTTCTGGAAGTCAATGCTGGGGCATCTCCAATGACAATTCTCCCATCTTGCAGCAGTAAGAGCGCACAGCATTCTCCTGGTTCTTCCAAAGCCCAGAGCTGTGCTGCATGGAGAGCCATCACCCACTCGGAGGGCAGTCCCTGTCACAAAGGACTGCAGATCTTTCACATGGTTTAACATCAGTTTATACCTGGATATCCTGGTAACTCTGACACCATTTGCACTTAAACTCCTCTGAGTATATACGTGTTCTTAAGCTGTCTACTGGAAGGAATAGGTAAGACTGGAATTTCTTTCTTCTTCTGTTTCTGTCACTGGACAGGGATTTGTGTGGCTTCTTGTGCTACCTCTACTGTTGATGTGTTACAGAAAACTCCTAGCAGATACAGTGCTACAAGTGGAAGGTATTTACCTGGACACAGAGCTTCTGTGATGGCTTCAGTGACTTACTCAGATAAAGGCCCAGCCATTTTAGAGCAATTTATGATATACCAGATCTGGAAAAAAATTAGTGAGATTCACTAAATATCATCAGATTTATTTTGTAATTTACAGAGCAAGCATTAACACTACATTTTATGAGTGGTTTTGGAGGGAATGAAGTCATCTGGTCCCCGCTGAGGACATCTTCTTATACAGAATCAGGCTGCACTGAATGGCTACCTTGTCGTGGGATCTCATCCTCTGCTTCTGCTCCACATCCGCCCCAGCCCTAGTAGACACACACTAGAGAATAAGAAGTAGGCTATTTTCATGTCAAATAGTGCAGTTTTATTCTAAGACATTTCTGTAGACATAACTACTAAATATAAGAAATATACCACCAAATATAAGTGTGGTTATCACTGGATGGTGGCACTTAAATTGGTTCAATGTTTTATACAAATAATGCACATGCATTATTGAAATGTAAGAAAATAGATTAAAATAAAAATAAGAAATGAATGATCATAATTCCACAAAACAAAAATAGCTATTTAAAAAAATATAATAGATTAGATTTTTACTTGTGAATCTAGTTAAACTTTGATAAATACTTATTTTTAATACAAAGCTTAAAGTGTTATTGAACCATAACTTAAAAAATATTTTAAAAGATCTTTGTTTTTGTAGTTCATAGAATATATGCATGTGAGATAAATGTAAAGTTACAGATGAGTATACTTTAAAAGTACATGTCTCCTAGCCCTCTCCAATTGTCTCTCTGGATCCACTTCCCAGAGCTACTTCCTACTAATAGTTTCTTACGTATCCTCTTAGGACTTTTAGAAAATATATTTACATGCATATAAATGTGTATATCCACATTTTTTTTAAAAACTCTACACATCATACTAACATTTTACTATCCTACTCTTTGCTTTATTATTTTTAACTTAACAATATGGCTAGAAGAACTTTCAACATCAGTGTATGTAAATCTGCCTCATTCAGGTTTTTTTTTTTATTCCTCACCTGAGGATATTTTTTTCCATTGATCTTTAGAGAGAGAGTGGAAGTGAGGGAGAAGGGATGGGGGAGAGCGAGAGAAACACTGATGTGAGAGAGATACATCGAATGGTTGCCTCCCACACTCACCCTGACCAGGGCCAGGGATCGAACCTGCAACTGAGGTACATGCGCTTGACAGGGAATCGAACCTGTGACCCTTCAGTCCTTGGACTGATGCTCTAACCACTAAGCAAAGAAGCCAGGGCTGCCTCCTTCATTTTGAGGACTGTACTGTATTATATTCATTGCACTGATAACATAACTTATTTATTAACCAATCCACTATTAATGGACTTAAGGTTTGTTTGATTTTTTTCTTTTCAGTTTCCCTTTTTGGCTGCTTAAAAAATTGCCTCAATAATGATATTTATACATATGCATTTTTATATTTATTTGAATATATCAGTAACATAAGTTTAAAACATAATTATTGAAGAAAATTGTTTGTATTCTCTAAGTTTATAAAAGATATTTACAAAATGTCTTCTACAAAAATTATACCAATTTATGATACCAAAAATCTGGTCTTTAACAAATCTTAAATTTTTTTCTCTGTTGGATAAGTAAAAAGTATGTATTTTCTTTGATTTGCATTTCTTTAGTTACAAAAGAGGCTGTGATTCTTTTTGCTTTCTTGGTTTAGATAGTTATTCTTCTACAAGTTTGCCAGTCATGGCTTTTGCTCATTTTTCAAGTTGGTTATTCATTGTTTCTTATTTTAAAGAGCTTATGTTATATTAAGAAAACTGGCATTTTACATGCAGTGTGTGGCAAATTGCTTTCCCAAGTTCCTGTTTATCTTTTTATTTTGTTTATGGTATTTTTTTACTACACAGCCATTAAAATATATTTTTAGGTAGCCAAAAAAGCATTTACCAATGCTTTTCATTATGGATTTTGATATTTTTATGTAAGAATTTTTTTTAAGCTGAAGAGTTAATAAGAAAGATTGTGATTAGGTTACTTTTTTAAAACAACACACATCAACGTTACTAAAGCATTGTACAGAAGAATTTTGGCATTAGAAGGATCTATTTTTATCCCTATTTCTTGGTGGTTTTTTTGATAGCAAAAGAAATTTCCCATAAGATGACTTCTCCTATAAAATATCGCTCCGGTGTGAATTCTGTGGAATCTTGTGAAGTTCTAGTGTACGTTAGGGGGCAAAATTACAGATGGGTCAGATTTGTTATTCTTCAGAGAGTTCGTAGTGGTTGTCTAAGATCTAAAATCTAGAGTGGGTTAGAAGGAAAGTAATAGAAATTCTAAGACAAACAGAAAGTAAGAAATATAAAAGTAATAGAGGTTTATTATTGGAAATTTTGAAAGCACATAAAAATAAAAGGAAAGAAAAAAGTCACCTTTGATCTTAGTAGCTTTGATCTTAATAACCCTCATGAGCTTTTAAGATTTGTTATATATGTTTCCTAGTCTTTGTTTTTTGTTCTACAAATATGTAGGCATTTAAAAATTATGGCAATTTTACTCACAAATCAGTGCCAATATACCTATATTGTTTTCATTAGAACACCAAAGACCTAAGTAAGACCTTATGGAACCTTGACTAGAATCTACCAAATACATATGCACACTGGATCACATTCAGGATTTGTTTTTATACACGGTTTTATCCACTTATGATTACCTTTCTTT
>NW_005356635.1:7150794-7158571 GCF_000412655.1 Myotis brandtii
CTAATGGGAATTTTAAAAAATATAAATAGATTTGTGTTTCTCTCAGAAATATCTTCTGTTAACTTAGTACAGGGGTCCTCAAACTTTTTAAACAGGGGACCAGTTCACTGTCCCTCAGACCGTTGGAGGGCCGGACTATAGTTTAAAAAAAAACTATGAACAAATTCCTATGCACACTGCACATATCTTATTTTGAAGTAAAAAAACAAAACGGGAACAAATACAATATTTGTATTTGCATGTGGCCCGCGGGCCGTAGTTTGAGGACCCCTGACTTAGTAGATCAGAGGCCAGGACACATTCAGGAAATCACTACATAGCAATCATATCAGATTCATTTTCATTCCTGATCAGATGGCAGCAATTAATTGTGTGAAAGTTAAGGGCCGAGAGACATCATAGTATAACATCTTTAATGTGAAGTGACATCATTTGATTGGAAAGAGTTAGATTATTAAAGCTGAGGTAATGGAATATTCTTGTTCTAGGGGCAAACCACGTAGATTTAGAAGTTTGTACAACGCAATTGAATTGGATAGCAAGAATAATTTGGGTCTAAATGTGAAGAAAGTATATGTGATGATAAACTTATAAATGTATGAAGTTTATTGGAAGAAATGATAATGATATTTTTCCCATTTATTTAGAAAAAAACTGGTGTATATTATATTCAGCCACAGTCACAAATATTTGGGCTTAGTGAGATGAGCAGGACTCTAAAGGGTCATAAGAGGATCACTGCACTGTGTAATTTGTCAGCACTAAGAGAACTGCCTGCTATGTGCAGGCTGTCTCCTGGACACTACTTCCCCGGGATTTTGACTTAACCAGTAACTTACAAGTTAGATGATTTACCATTAGTGCTGCCTGTACATCTAAAGTTCCAGATCCAAGCAGCTAGTGAAATTCTGTCTCCCAAGGATATGTCCCTTCATGACTGAGAAAACTGTGTCTGCTCAGTCCTGATGACATATCCCTCCTCTCAACTATGATCACAAGGAACCCAGACTCACCTCAGTCTTTTGAGCAACATCAATGATTACCTGTCAAAACAACAGACATCGGGCCAGATCTACTGACAGCTGTCGGAGAATTGACATGCCTGGGAGAAAGCATTCAGAGGCGGAAGCATTTGTGGAGTCACTGCCTTAAAATAAGTTAGCACTAGCTTGTAGACTGACTGGTTAGTAACTATTTCAACTACAGTTTTGTAAACAATTGCTTGTATAAAAGTGTTTACATTAAAAGCTGAAAGAATGATATGTAATTTGATTGGAATGAACAGTTTATGTAAGGAATGACATGTTCAATTCAAGAGAGAACTTTTTTTCATACCATCAAAACACCAAAAGGTAAAAACAGCAAACTTAAGTTATGAGAAAAAATAGAGATAACAAACCTTAAGTTTAAAATGGGCTGCCATAGTTTTAGTATTTATTTCCCAACTAAAGAAGGAATTTCTAGACTTCATTATTGTACTTAAATGTAAGATGACAGACAAATGTTACAACTAAAATGAAATAGATCTTCTTTTTCCCACGATGGAAACAGAACCTGATTTCACATCGTAACTTTAAATAAATTCTCAAATAATTAGTTGGCTTAAAAAGCAGGCAGCCGAGTGTAGAATATACAGTGGGGGTGGCACCTAAGAGCACAGCAATCAGAATCCCTGTGTTTAAATATTGAATCTACCAGTTACTGCATTTGGGTGAGCTACTTATCTTATTACTCAGAATGCTAATGTACAAAGTGAGGATAAAGCAGTGGATATTTCATAGAGATGTTGTGAGGATTAAATAAAAAATATTTAAAAAAGACTGAACACTGTGTTTGGCACATTATACGTGCTAATGGCTTTCTTTAAAATGTTTATTTAAAAACCAAGAAAATAACCTCTAGGTCAGTGGTTCTCAACCTTCCTAATGCCGCGACCCTTTAATACAGTTTCTCATGTTGTGGTGACCCCCAACCATAAAATTATTTCATTGCTACTTCATAACTGAAGTAGTAATTTTGCTACTGTTATGAATTGTAATGTAAATATCTGATATGCAGGATGTATTTTCATTGTTACAAATTGAACATAATTAAAGCATAGTGATTAATCACAAAAACAATATGTAATTATATATGTGTTTTCCGATGGTCTTAGGCGACCCCTGTAAAAGGGTCGTTCGACCCCCAAAGGGGTCGCGACCCACAGGTTGAGAACCGCTGCTGTAGGTGAACAAGTCATAGGTTGTTGTTGTGCTTCTCTAACTTAATGTGCATTTGAATTACTTGGGGATCTTGTTAAAATGCAGATTTTTATTCAATGGGTCCAGGTGGGGTCTGAGATTCTGTATCTTTAACAAGCCCCTAGGTGATGTCCATGATGCTGGTCTGAGGACCTTGACACCTGAGGCAATTATGGATGGTTGCTCCCTAAACTGTGATTCAGTGGTTCTCAAAGAGGAAGAGAGGGAAGTGGCAGAAAGGAAATGCAGACATGTATTCAAGTTAAAATGCTCCCCAAGTGATTGTAATATATTTGCTTTACTTGTTCCCTAACACTTTTAGAACTATATCAACGTTTTATTCTTCTTCATTTCTCTTTTTCTTATTCTTTCCTCTACTTGCTCCTTGCCATTGCAGCTTAAGACTAAAAAATGGAATTAATATTGATTCCCAAATTAGTAAGAATCATCAATTTTAAGTCATTAGCAGGATAATGCAGGATAATGTACTTAAATTAGATTAGAAAAATGGTTTCTAACATTTCTCTTCTAAAATACAGGGATCTAAAAAAAAGTGTTTAACATTTTCTGTAGCTTTAGCAGAAAATAAAGAAACAACAAAGAGTAAGCAAGTGATTGTGGAGCACTTAGTAATAGAATACAAGGATATTTGGTCAACATATGACATGTGGTCCATACTGTCAAATGAGTCATAATCCCATGGGAGGGGAAGGCTGTTGCGGTTATCTTGGAAGTGACAGAATCAAACTATGTGACCACATTAAACATTCCACCTGGTCTGATAGGTGGACAGGAGGAGAGTTGTTTTTAAATGGCTTCCTACCCCAGTGGTACTGAGATGATTAAAGAAACCCGTATCTAAATATGTACTTAGCTTGAATAACATTTTTCTAGGACAAAGATCATTTTTCTACTTTGGTGTGTCTTTAGGGCTTAATATCACTAGATTCACAGTATTCCCTCTGTAAGTATCTTCAATTGTTGATACTATAGTTGACTTTAGGGCTTAATATCACTAGATTCACAGTATTCCTCTGTAAGTATCTTCAATTGTTGATACTATAGTTGATACATTTCATAGATGAAATTCTTCATTTTCCAAGGTAGATAAGAGGACTTTGATTAATATGTAATGGGAAATATATAAAGAAAGCTTAAAGAGCGAATTAGCAATCATAAACTCCCTTTAAGAGTGTATACCATATATGTAATTCTCAAATACTTTTACTCTGAAGTTAACCATTCAAAGTACTAAATACACTGATCTAAATAAGATTTTCACATCATCTGATGAAGGAACAAAGCAATGTATCCTATCTAATAATAGACAAACTTGGTAATTGACTGTACCTTCACTACGCCTCCCATTGGCTAATCAGTGAGATATGCAAATTAACCTCCAACAAAGATGGCGGTTAATTTGCATATGTAGGCGCGAAGCGGAGGAGTGAAGACTGAAGGCGGCTCCGGCCAGAGCGAAGGCCTGGGTCACCTGTGCCAGAGGAAAACCGGTGCCAGCAGCCAGGGGAAGGGAAGGCCTATTGCACCAATCTTTTCGTGCAACAGGCCTCTAGTATATGTATAAAATGAATTAGAAATCACATAAGAATTGACACAAACTAAATGATTATTAATTCTATGATTTAAAATTTTACAGACATCTAGAATTGGGTCCTGAAATATGAAGGCAAATGAGATTATAAAGAACAAAGCATATGCATTTCTTACCCATTTTCCAAACTTGTAAATGTTAGAAAATTAAACATGAGACTAGCAATACAATTTAAAGTATTCTTGGGTACAAGAATTGGCTGATTCTAGATATTTATTTCTGCTTAAGATATTTAGATGATACACCTATTTTAGAAACCAAACAAAAGAAAAAAAAGCTTCTAAATTGAGTTATAAGAATAATGTAAAATAAACAGTCCTACAGTGTTTATAGTATATAGTGAATTCTCTGTTAGTGAAATATTTTGAAAGACAATTTGGTTTTCATACACAAGGGAATTTTTCCCCTATGGACATCTACTGTGAAGAGAATAAAAATCAAATAGCAAAACTTTAATGTGAATACAACCAGAGCTAAGAGCAAGATTCACTTGTCATTTCCATGACTATTCTAAATATATACTGCTTTCTATTTCCAATCGTCAAATTTGCTACTTAAGTAATCACTAACTAATGACACATCTAGCAAATTAATAGCTCTTTAGATTTTTTTTTAGTGTGATTGAAACATATTTTAGAGCTTTAGTAGGATGATGGCACTCAGTTGCCACATTAGTTCAATATTACCTTAAATCCTTTTAGATACTCCTTGATTTAAGTTGGCTTATATATTAAGCCATCGAAGAGTTGATTTTTGGTAGGACAAATTCATATCATGAATAAAATAGAAAATATAAAGTAATAACTAAATTTAGACTGAAAATGAAATAAAATTTACTTTTGCTTATGGAAGTTTTATTAGACTTTGAATAAGCACCTAGTGAGAAGAAATACGAATCATGTAATCTGCTGACTTTAGGCAATTTTGAAAGAGAAGCCTATTCTGAAGAAGAAGAATGAGCACTTTCCAATGGCGATGGGTTTAAAAGTTGATTTGTAGAGTGAACAAGGGAGAAAAGCATTCCTAACCTGACCTGGATACTTTGTCTAATGTTGTTACTCTGGCTCTGATTTGTTTATTGCCACACTGTGTCTTCAAGACAGCTTTTTAATCCTCTCAACTCTTGGATTTACTTCAAACTTCTGAATAAAATTCTTAATTTGCTAACCTATATGGAAGATTCTCTGGCATTCCGAGTCATGAAGAATAGGGAAAGGACTAGGTACACGAATGAGCGTGGAAAGAAGGACCGGGAGCCTGCACTGGGCAGCCCAAACATGCAAGTGTGATGGGACTTGATTGTTCCCTGAAGCAAATTTGAAAGCAAAATACAGCAACTCTCAGGCGGCCGCTTGAAAAGAACACTGTGAAAACACAGACAAAACTGTAGGGGACATACATCATGCATTTAAACTATGAGTTTCAAATGGTATTTTATCTGGCCTTTGGGTAAGCAGCAAATTAAATTTCCTTTAATTATTTTCCCATGAGCATAGGGCAAATAATTAATCATAGTAAGAATAACAGTATATGCAGGAGCAAAACCCCCAAATCATGTACACTCATACAATTCTTACCTCAAACTAGAAAAACAGCCAAAATAAGAAAACCAAGCAATCCACAGTTCTGTCCTTTTTTGAACACTGAACCAGGCTCAAAAGTACAGAAAATATTTAAACTCAGAGCTCTCAGGATGGGGAGCACGGCCAAAGCAACAATGACTGGAAGACACTTTCTAACTCACAAAGAAGTTGAATCTTATTTGGCACCAGTGGAACCAATGGAAGAAACCAGTTTTCATCGGTGTTGGATGATGGAGCAGCTGATTCATTTCAAGGACAAAGAAGAGTTGAACCAGAAATCAAGGCCTCATGATGGGCACAAAGACCAATGATGTCAGACAAGAAGGGAGAGACAGAATAGACAACACACATAACTCTAGTAATCACTTGCCTTTAGCAAATGTTGAGGCCTAGTGACTTGGGGCCACTCCAGAGTCTCAGGTCAGGTTATAGGAACTGCCAGCCATAAGTTGTGGGATGGACACAGAGCCAGCAAAGAAAGACCTACTGATTTCCCAGAGCAGGTAACTTATCAGGTGAGTTATTTTGACAGTTTTTAAAATGCCAAATATGGGCTAAAAAGGTAATTATTTTAGACTTATCCGTATCTTCAAACAATAAATAAGAAACAAAAGGAATCAAAGGCTTTTATTAGTGGAGGGAAACTTAAGTGCAGAGACTTGAGGTTCAGAGCTGTGAAATATCACAGCTAGTTAAGAAGGAGTCTCTTCCCTGCTCCCAGGCTTCCCTGCCCTGCACTCTCTGCCAGGAAGGGGAGTGGCATCCAGAGCACCTGAGGAGGGATTACCCACAGGGCCTTTAGAGCTAGGGAAACACTACAGAGACCAGAGGAACAGGTGAATCTTTTAGAGAAGATTGCAAGGGGTTACAGCTTATGTTAAGGGGAGCAAATGCCTTGGGCCCAGATCCCTCAGGTAATAACCACCAAGAGAGACATGTTGGGGATGAGGCACCTTCAGGAGGAGGTGCAAGTTGTTCTGCTAAGTTATAAACATGGAACAGCAAGGTGCCAGATTTTTAGCCTCCCTCACTGTTCCTTTCTCCTTCTGGAATGACACTAGAAATAAATGTAGCTAAGTCCTGAAAGTGATCCCAGGGGAAAGAGAGCACCCAGACTTTCACCAAGAGGGAGGGCTTCTGGGTGTGGTAATGGGTTTTGATGTTTATGAGGCCATCAGCAAACCGAGATTTGGTAAAGATGTCGCAGATGGATTTAATAGCCAGGACTCTAAAGCTGCCCAAAGACAAAGGGGCAGCAGGAGACAGTTTGGGAAAGACTTGCTGAGGTCTTCTGGACCCCTCAGCAGGCTGGCACTGTGGAGAGATCAGGCTGGATGGTTAAGATAATTGGAGAGTGGAGCACTAAACAGGCAGGTGGAGTGGAGGAAAGGAGCCAGCAAGAGCTGCTTCTAAAAGCCCGACTCAGTTACAAATGTGCATTGGCCTCTAGGCCAGTGGTTCTCAACCTTGGCTGCACATTAGAATCACCTGGGAATCTTTTTAAAATCCTGATTTCTGGGCCTCATCCTCCGGAAATTCTGTTTCTTTGTTACTAATGTTGTGGCCCCACCCCATAACAAAGAAACAGAATTTCCGGAGGATGAGGCCCAGAAATCAGGATTTTAAAAAGATTCCTAGGTGATTCTAATGTGCAGCCAAGGTTGAGAACCACTGGCCTCTAGCCATGGGGATTAAGGTGTGGAGACGCCCGGGCTTCTTCCTTTCCCAATTTGATGAATCAAAGGGCACCTGAGGAAATCTGAAGGTGGGAGAGTTTACCCCAGGGTGGGCGGCGTGCTGTGCCAAGGACCCGTCGGTAGGGTTTGCAGGGAGGCGGAAGGTACATGAGCAGGGCAAGGGCATCTCCTGGGAAGCAGAGGGGAGTGTGGAGATCTCTGCAATTTCGCCCTAGAAGTAGCACAACTTTAAAATAAATGGACGCCCGGGGGAGTCATACCGCTTCCATTCAGGTCAGGGTTAAGAGACAGGAGTTAGCTAAAGCCTCCGGAAGAGAGTTTACTTGGTTTCATCCCATTTTTGCAGATTTCTCCCTTGTACTCGAAAGAGTTTGGTCAAATCGGAATGACATTTGGAGGGTACGCAAGCAAACAAGCTCAAATTGTACCCTCCCAACCCAGACGCGCCTCTCACCTGATTTGGGGAAGGGTGGCCAGCTCGGGACGGGCGCGGACCCGAACTGTGCTCGCTCTGCTTGGTCCTCGGAGCCTCCCAGTCCAGCCCATAATTAGGACAACTGACAAGAAACTAACCACCTCCGCCCACCGCCCCCAAGCCCGGCCCGCAGTCCGCACCCACTCACCGGTGCCTGGGCCGCTGCGCGC
>NW_005356635.1:7158667-7163627 GCF_000412655.1 Myotis brandtii
CCCGGGCTGCTCCGCACCGATCGCCGCCGCGGACCGGGTGGAACCGCTAGCCGCGCGCCTGCTCAGGCACCCTGTCTCCAATGCTCGGGGCCCTGGCTGACAGGAGCTGGAATCGTCCGCGAAGAGGCAGCTCAGAGTTTATAGGGTGGGGCGTTGCTGCGAGTGGGTTCCAGGGGCGAGGCTCTGTTTTGCATTCCCTCCTCCTCCGCCCCGCCCCAGGAGACCCTCTGGGCCAACCCTCTTCCTCTCCAGCTGCTAACGGAAGCGGGATGATGCCGCAGTCATTCCCAGTGTCACCTTTTAGATCTGTGCCCACCTGTCCTGGAACCCGCTTGGGGAGAGATTGAGAAAAGGAAGAGAGCTGGGGGTCCAGGAGCAGCCATTCACGCCAAGAGTAATGTTCTTCTACCTTTTTTTTTTTTTTTTTTTTAAACTTGGAAAACTTTTAAGGCTAAAGTAGGGAAGTCCTTTTTCCTGTCACTCAAACTTGGGCTTTACTGTTGTGGATCACAGATCATCTCATAGATAAATTTCAGCTAAAGGGTGAATTTTTTTTCTCCTATTGGGCATCCTATCAGAAATTCATTTTTTAAAAACATAAAAGTATAAAAAGTTATAGTTTTTATAACAAAATATAACTCCATATTTATGGAAGAATTAATGTAAATTCTTTATAAACTCTTTCCAAAAACAAAAGAGGAAGTATAATTTCCAACTCATGCTATCAGTCCAGTGTTACCCTGATACCCAAACTAGATATCAGGAAAAAGCTACAGGCAAATATTTCTTATGGATATAGATAAAATGACAGCAGATAATCCAGTAACATAAAAAGGATTATATACTGTGACCAAGTGAGATTTACCGTAGGAATGCAAAATTATTTTACAAAAAATCAATTGATGTAATACACCGTTTCAATAGAACCAAGAACAAAAACTACAGTATCATCTTAATAAATAAGAACAAATATTTGACAAAATCCAACACCCTGTCATGATAAAAACACTCAACAAACTAGGTATAGAAAGAAACTCCCTCAGACTGTGAAATCTATCTATGAAAAACTTACTAACATCACCATGGTGAAAGATAAAGTTTCTGCATCTAAGATCAACAAGGCAACCATGTCAGCCCTGCACACTTCTATTCAACATTGTACTAGAGGTTCCAGTCAGGGCAATTGGGCAAGAAAAAGAAATAAAAGGCATCCAGATTAGAGAGGAAGTACAAGTATTTGCAAATGACATGATATTGTTTGTAGAAAAGCTATTATAACTAATGAACAAATTCATCAATGCTTTAAGATATAAGATCAGTATACAAAATCAGTTCTATTTCTATACACCAGCAATGAACAATCCAAAAATGAGGTGAAGAAAAACTACATATACCATAGGTCAAAAGAATAAAATACTTAGCAATACATTCAACAAAAAGGGTGTAATTCTTGTATTCTAAAACCCAGAAAACATTGTTGAAAGATATTAAATTAGACCTAAATGAATGGAATGACAGTCTATGTTCATGGATTGGAAGATAGTATTATTAAAACAGTAATAGCCCTAACCAGTTTGGCTCAGTGGATAGAGCGTCGGCCTGCGGACCAAGAGGTCCCGGGTTTGATTCCGGCCAAGGGCATGTACCTTGGTTGCGGCACATCCCCAGTGGGAGGTGTGCAGGAGGCAGCTGATCGATGTTTCTCTCTCATCGATGTTTCTAACACTCTATCCCTCTCCCTTCCTCTCTGTAAAAAATCAATAAAATATATTTAAAAAAAACAGTAATAATCTGAAAATGATGTAGAGATTAAACACAATTCCTATCATAATCCCAACAAGAAGTTTTTGAAGAAATTAACAAGGTAATTCTAAAATTCATATGGAAGTGCAAAGATCCCAGAATATCAAAAACAATCCTGGAAAAGAAGAACAAAATAGGAGAACTCACAATTCCTGATTTAAAAATTTACTCCAAAGCTATAATAACCAAGACAGTGTGTTACTGGCATAAAGATAGATAAATAGATCAGTGAAATAGAATTAAGTCCAGAAATTAAACCAACACATTATTGTCAATTGATTTTTGACAAGTGAACCAAGACAATTCAATGGGAATGAATAGTCTTCTCAGCAAATAATATTGGACTGGATAGTCACATGAAAAAGAATGAAGGTGGGCCTCTTATAATACCATAAACAAAAATGAACTCAAAATGGATCATAGATATTTTCTTCTTAAAAAAGGGATCATAGAACTAAATGTAATAAGTAAAATTATAAAGGAATAGAAAACATGGGAGTGAATCTTTGTAAACCTGGGTTATGCAAGGAAAATTGGTAAATTAGACTCATCAATATTAAAAACTTCTGTGCTTCAAAGGTCAACATTAACAAAGTTGAAAGGCAACCCACAGAATTAAAGAATATATTTTCAAATCATGTATTTGATAAGGACTTGTATCCAGAACATATAAAGAAGATGGCCAAAGAAGATGGCCAAAATGGCCAATAAGCACACAAAAAAATGTACACCATCATTAGTAATAAGGGAAATGAAAATCAAAACTGTAACGAGATATCACCTCATGCCTACTAGGAGAGCTATAACAAAATCAAATAATAGAAGTATTGGCAAGGATGTGGAGAAACTTGGCCCTCAGACATTTTTGGTAGAAATGTGAGTGGTACAGCCACTTTGGAAAACATTTTGCTCAAAATGTTAAGCATAGAGTTACCATATAATAACTTACATTTTTTTTGAATTTTCTCAAAATTAAAAATACCAACTTTTGTACAATGTAATCAGCTATATAGTAAGCATGGGTTTCTGCATGAAGACTTGGTGGGGATGTGTGGAGAAGCATGGGACTTGGTTGGAAAGTCTGTAAGGAAGATTCTCCGAAAGGTTGGGGGCCTCTGAGGGGACCTTGCCAAAGGTGGAAGCCCCTGCCTTGACTTTTCCAAATAAGTCCAAGACCCAGGGTATTTTGCTGGAATCTCTATGTTTAGTCTTTTAGACCTGACCTTGTAGAAGCATGTGCTTTCTCAAGGATACTTACCCTGCTGATTGTATCTAGAGGTTAATTTTAGTTCAAGCTGCTGTTACAATAAAAGCCTAAGGACGCAGGCAATTGGGGTTGTTTTGGTACCTCCTACCAAGCAGTCCCTTAACCTCTCTTTCACAGAAACGTGTGTCAGTGTAATCCATTCTCATCTGTTGCTCAGGGTCTGCTGGTCAGTCCTGGCAGGGAGGAAGGCATGGAGCCCTGCATATCCTAACCCAGCAGGGAGACAGCATCTTCCCTCCCTGCCTGTTTGTGCCTCTAGAGCAGGGCCCTGCCTGAGTTCACTGTAAGCACAGGGTGCCTGGCACACAATAAGAATTTCCACTAATGCAAGAAGATATAAGACTGACTTTGAGCCCATATGAGCAATATATCTTGGCAGAAATGTTGAGATGGGTCTTGAAAGATAGGATGTTAGAACTTGGAACCAAGGGAACAGCATGCATAAAAGTATTTTGGCAAAACATTATTATTTGTGTGGGAAAGAGGAATGCTGGAACTTTGCAGAGCATATGAATAATAATAATAGCTAGAATTTATTGAGTACTTATTGTACATCAGATACCCTTTAAATTCTTTATCGCTATTAACCTAATTAATCATCACAGTAAGCCCATATATAAATAGGTACATTATTAAATCCATTTGAAGATGAGAAGCCTGAGGTATAGAAGTTAAACAAGTTCTTCAAGGTTACATGATTTGTAAGAGACAGAGCCAAGATTCCAGTTTCTCTGGCATAAGAGCTTAGCATTCACAATGCTAAGAGGGAAGAATAGTAGAAGGAACTATAAAGATGAGGCTAGCATAAATGTGGAGTTCAGAAACTAGTAGAGGGGCTTGAGTTGAATTAAGCAGTTGAGGAATGACTGAGTCTTTTGAGGAGGAGCATGATGTGTAGGATGGATCAGAGTATAACAATGCTAGAAGCAAAGATAACAGTGGTCCAGACTAGAAGCAACAAGGACCTGCTCTACATAAGGACTAGAAACAACGTCAAGACAGAATAGAGAGGACTTACAGAAATAAGTGTATGTGTGTATGTGTGTGTGTGTGTGGAGGGGGTGTATTCAGCTGGTTATGAGAGGCAGCTGATGCGGTTTGTTTATTTATTTAAGGACTTTGCACAGATATCCCACTGGCAATGACAATTGGGAGAGAGATGGCCTTTGAGGAAAAGTCAAAAGTGGGTGACAACAAAATTCAAGGATCTGTGGGTGAAATTAGGAAATGCTCCTTTGATTATTGTTGAAGATTCAGGAGAACCTTATATTTTTTAATCTATTTAGTGATATAAATAACTAATCATAGTCATGCCTGTAATAAATTCCAACTTAGTTTTTGAAATGATCTTAATTTTGAGGACTGGAAGTTTCTTAGAGAATCAGCTGTTTTCGGTGAAACCTTTTGAAAGGGTGGGGTTTGCTTCCAGGGATATTATGTCATCAGAAACAAGCAGATGAGAAGAAAAAATTTCCAAAAAATTAATGGCATCATTATTATTGTGAAGAGTGATGGAGTAGCTTAAACACTTAACACTTAAGGTGAAGCCCAGCTTTGCGGCTCTTTCTTTATCCCCCTACACATACACAAGTTTCCCCCTCTGTTACAGATGTTTTCATATCTACACTAATAAAAGACAAACATGCAAATTGACCATAACTTCACTACACCTTAAGCCATGCCCACCAGTCAATCAGAGTGACTACATGCAAATTAAACCAGCCAAGATGGCGGCCGGCAGCCACAGAGCTGGAGCAAGCAGGAGGCTTGGTTGCCCCAATGATGGAGGAAGCCAAGCTTCCCAGCTGCCACAGCTGGCTCTGAGCTACACTCAAAGCAACAAAGTTTCAATCATAGAAGGTAAATAAACCCCAGATACCTGCTTTCAGC
>NW_005356635.1:7164485-7177424 GCF_000412655.1 Myotis brandtii
GACCAAACCTCCATGGGGTGAGGGTCCCCACTGGGGTGGACATCCTCCGAGGGGTCCCACACTGCAAGAGGGCATAGGCCAGGCTGAGGGGCCCCCCCCCCCCCGCGGAGTGCACACATTTTTGTGCACTGAGCCTCTAGTATGAGAAATAATGTGCCCTAAACTTTTGTCAGGGTTAAGGGAAAGAGTCTATATAAAAGCTTCTAATGCTGTGCCTGGCACATAGTAGGTACTTTAATAAATGGCTGTAATTTTTCTGAGAAGCAGGCAATTTTGTATGCTGGTCAGGGATGTAGTAGTAGTTTCTTGATGCTTTAAATAAAGAGATAAACTCATTGACATCTTTTTGATTATTTAATTTGTTCCTACTATTTAAAATTTGAAATTTTGATGTAAATGAAGTCTTCTTTCTCTCTTTCCTCTCTGTATGTGTCATATAAGGCAGGATTGGAGGTAACTGTCACATGAAGTTGGAAGTGGGAACACAGAACTAAAGGGTAGTGGGCATGGCAATGCTAGATGAGTGAAGGCAGCGGTACCTCACTTCTGTGGCATCCCAGGCTCAGCTTGTGCCAGATTCCAGACCACCTACGAAAAACCCAGCTCTGAATATTAGACTGGAGTAACAATCAACAGGGCATGCAAAAGAAGTGCAATGCCTAATATATGTTTACCCGTCACGGTAATAACAATGCAACTTAAAACAATAAGCTGCAGTTTTTCACTGATAAAATTATCAAAGATTAAAGACAAAAGATAATAACACCAGAATTCAGTTTTTGATGGATGTAGGAAAGTCACTCATATGTAGAAAAAAATGATACTGTAGGATTGTTGCATGCCCTCAGCAACCAGGAATTTATTTTAAATAATAATCATGAATATATGCAAAGATTTATATATAAGAATATTATGCATAATATCACATCATTGGAAAAACCTTAATGTTTTTCAACAACAACAACAACAACAACAATAATACATCTAGAATAGAACTTATCCATTGAGAATAATGTAGAAGGCTATTTAATATGGATAATGTTCATGATATGTAAATTAGCAAAAATCAACATATGAAACATTGTGTATACTGTTATTCAAAATATCTAACCCTGGCTGGTGTGGCTCAGTTGGTTGTTTATCTTCAGTGCACTGAAGGGTTTCCAGTTTGGTCCCTGGTGGGGGGCATGTGGAGGCAGCAATTGATGTTTCCCTCTCACATCAATGTTTTTCTCTTTCTCCCTCTTCCTTCCTCTCTCTCTAAAAATCACTTTAAAAATCTTAAAAATATATATATATCTTGAACATTGACACAAATATATACATACACATGCATATGCAGAAAAAATTGGATGTATATTCACTAAAATGCATACAATGGTTATTTCTAAATGTAATAATTATGAGTATTTTTAAATTATGTTTTCTTTTTATGCTTGTCCATGTTATCAAAATTTTATATAACAATTACATCACTATAAAAATTAGCAGAATGTATAAGAAGTCAGGGAACTTAGCACAGGAACTGTTTGGAGAGCAAGGATATCAGGGACACTTTTGTGGACAGTTTTTGCTGACACTAAACTTGAAGGCCCAGTGATTTCTGCCCTGTGAGTATGCCGATGCTTGCACTGTTTTTGAAAATAAAATGTAGCATGATTTTATGGGAGGAGATGTTAGTAGGAGGTCACTGCCCTGGAGTCTATTTTCCATTCTCTCAAGAGGCATAAGTGGAGCTTGGCCAAGCTAGTTGACATCTGGATCTTCCCTTAAAATAAGGGTTTTCTAATACCCTGTTTAGTAGTTGTGCAAACTTGGACAAGTTATTTAACCTCCTATACTTTAGTTTACTCATCAGCAAAATGTGGGCACTAATAGCACCTAATTCAGCGTGAATGAGGATTCAGTGAATTAATACTTGTAAAGCAAATAGTGCCTGGTCTGTATTAGTGCTCAAGAAATGTTAGCTTTTTTATTAGTAAATTTACCCCAATAATTCTAAATATTATGTTATCCAAAAATTAAAATTTCTAAGAAATCCTAAGGAATCTACCTTACTTGATATACTTTACTAAAATTGGCACCCTGCTTTAAATAGTTTTATAGGAATAGAGAGAAAGAGATAACTATAACAACATAACAGTATCATTGAACATTCTTGATAGGAGGCATATTGATAGCCTCATTAACCATAACGAAGTTTTACAGTGCTGTGTATTATAATGATAGTCTACGTCTCAGGTTATCTATTTCAATTACCTGCAAAGTGTAAACAACTCTTTTACCTTTCTTATTTTCTACCTTTTACAAATGTAAGCACTTAAAAAAACAAAGTTATAAACTTCATAGATCATTAATCAGACAAGATTCCAACTATTACTTATCACCTTCACTTCTAAAATGGAGAAGGAATATTTACTTAGTTCTGTAACCCACCAGAGCATAAGGACATTATCCAATAAGCTGGTGGATGTGATTAAATTTGTAAAGGTCAGGAAAAAATCTAAAAGAGTTAAATATATTATTCTAAGTCATATTTTGCTTTAACTATGCATTAGATATTTTAAAACTGTTTAAATGTTCATGAGGAACCAGGAAAAATACTAGTAAGTATAAAGCATTCTTAACTTTAGAGATGAAATCAGATGTAGTAAACTGAAGAAGGATAAACTTAATATTGAATTCATTTCACTTTCTTAAAAAAGGCAAGGTTACTATATTCATCAATAAAAATTCTGATAGCCCTGCCTGAGTGGCTTAGTTGGTGGGAGTGTTGTCCAGTACACAAAAATGGTTGTGGGTTTCATTCCCAATCTGGGCGTGTACGGGAGGCAACAAATTGATGTCTCTCTCTTTCTTCCTCTCTCTAAAAATCAATGAAACATATCCTCAGGTGAGGACTTAAAAAAAAATGTTGATAGATGATAGGAAAGAATGAAAAAAATACTACTCAAATAAAATTCCCAACAGGAGAGTTGTAAAGTGTGAGTGTTTTAAATCTGAATATTTTATTATCATTAAATTATTGGTAATACATCATGCTCTGCACAGATGAACTGACATACATAAAACTGTATCAATTTCTTAAGTATCTAACTTTAAAATAAGGAAGTTTTATATAAAAATGTTAAAAAAAATGAAGGTGCTGAGAAATTAAGTATCTGGAAAGATAAAGGTGGGTACTTAGCTAGATGGCAAATAGTATATATTTGGACCCATATAAAGAACTCAGTAGACTTTCAGATTAAACATTCTAGAAAACTGGGTGGCATTTACAAAGTTTTGTTTGAATTTAACTGGCTGAGGAAAGATTAGATTAGGCTGTCCCAATTTTAGTTAAATTCCCATTGTCTTCAGAATATAATCCAAATATTTCCTACCATGTTTCTTATTTTGGTTCAGTTTGTGTGGGTAGCTTCTTTACTCTGAGATAGTTCATCCACACACTCATGCCTGTTGTCCTTGACTTATTACAGAGGTCATGATATCAGGCTGCCCACTTGACTGATGCTTGTCTGGCGCCAGGCCACCTTGAGAATGTTTCTGCTGGCCCAGGGCACACACCTACCTGCTGACTGAGCTGCATGATTCCTGGTCCACACAGGAGCATCCTTCCTAAGCAATGAAAGGCATGTCTTTGACAGAGGGGAGATGTTATAGCTGATTTCAGCTCCAATAGGCTAGAGACCACTCCTAATGAATAAAGCTTCCTCTATTCATTATACCGACTTCTATGCATGGGCCACGAAGTTTCAATCGCACTGTACGTGCACACCCGCATGTGGTATTTTGTGGAAGAGCCACACTCAAGGGGCCAAAGAGCCGCATGTGGCTTGCGAGCTGCGGTTTGCTGACCATGGCTCTAGTCCATTTAGAATGTTTAACTTGACCTTGCAGGCCAAATATTTCCTTACACATAAAGAAATTATCTTTAAAAAAGTAAAATTTGAAACACTCACCTGCAGCCTCTGCGTTGCTAATAACTCTGACCTTGTAAGGATTTCATCTACACTAGTTTTCATGCTGGAGGCTTTTGCAAAGACAGCCCGCGTAAACAGTTCAGCTTCGGCTGCCTTGGAGAATCACTTATTAGCAAGGTTTGAGCAATTGTTTGTTGGGAGATGGAGTAAGAGTGTTGAGTAATACCACTGGCACTCATATACACCACTTGGAGTCCTGTGGTGGAGCTGTGGTTGGGTTGAAGGTATCTTCTGGATAGAAAGTTTTTAAAATTAATTTTTGTCTTCATATCAACCAAAAGTTACTTTCATATTTCTTCTTATAGGATTAACTAATTTAAAACACTATTTTCACATGGCTATTGGCATAATTTGAAATAGACAAATTTTGGTTCTTTTGGCTGATTCTGCTCGTACTCACACTTTCTGTCTGGTTTGTATTCCATGATCTTTCTACATGAAGTCATGCTGCTAGTTGCTCATTAAATTCTTACATAAGTACTTCCTGATCAATTCTATTATTATTTGTTCTTACTCTTTCCTAATATTGATGTTAACTGCTTAACTGCTTGGTAATTACCTGGATCTCCCCTTAGGCACATCTTAAATATTAGAAAATTTATGATTATAATTATTTCCTTCAATTTTTCCACAGCTCACCCCTCATTCTCTATTTTCTACATTATGACTTGAAGACCTACATGATATAAATATATTATTCACATAAAACAAATATATTATAGTGAGGATAACATTCTAAAATATTTATTAGCAGAGAGATTTATCCTATATAATAAAAGCCTAATATGCAAATTGACCAAATGGCAGAATGACCGGTTTCTATGACACACACTAACCACCAGGGGGCAGATGCTCAATGCAGGAGCTGCCCCAGCCCTCAGGCCCCAGGCCAGCCAAGGCAGGTGCCAGCGGGGGCCCCCAAATTGCCCTTCCAGTCGCCCCACAGATCGGCCCTGATCACTGGCCAGGCCTAGGGACCCTACCCATGAACAAATTTCATGCACCGGGCCTCTAGTATTTCAATAAAATATGCTTTTAACATACTAAAATGAGAAGAAAATTAGCAGATAAAAATCAAGCATTAATAGCTAAGTACACCTTTACTGGCACATTATTTGGTTTCTTCTGAATTAAAACAATATAAGAGCCAATTATTAAAAGTAACTCGAGGCCCAGTGCATGAAATTCATGCACAGGTGGGGTCCCAAGGCCTGGCAGGCAATCAGGGCCAATCGGGGCCAGGCCGATTGGGGCTCGAAGGCCCTGGCAGGGTCGGGAGAGGAGGTGACCGTCACTGGGCCGGGTGTGGAAGGAACAGATGCCAGATGCTGACACTGCCCTCAGCGCCTTGCCACCCCATGATTCCCCATCTCCCCCCCTCCTTCTTCCCTCAGTGCCACGCCACCACAGGGAGCCTGCTGGATGGGGAGGGCTGGGGGAGGTTTCAATACCCAGTTTGGAACATGCAGGAGGCAGCCAAGCAATGATTCTCTATCATTATTGATGCTTCTATCTCTGTTTCCCTCTCTGAAATAAATCAAATATATATATTTTTAAAATGCAAGGTTTTTAGAGGAAGCAAGGGAGGGTAAGGGAACTATTGACAGGGGGGCATTTGAGATCTTGCTCACATTTCAAATAGGAGAACATAAGGTGGTCCTCAGAGGGTGACAGGTGAGGAGTGGCAGTGGGTGGAGCAGGGCACTGTGGGCTGAGGAACAGGCTGTAATGACTGGGAACATCTGTGACAGTGACACTGAGTGTGTGTTGGGGCCATCGCTGGGATCATTCATCCTCAAGAGATTTGGATTCTGGACAGGAGGAGAAACATGAAGATCAGTGGGGCTTTCTTAGCCTAGAAGGTGAGGCGGGCTGCAGGAGTGGGCTGCCCTGCTTCCCTACAAATGTAAACACACAGTGTAACTGCACATGGACGTCAGTCAGTAGCCAAACCAATGCCCAACCAGCTCTGGTGGCTGTGTCCTGCCACTCTCTGGTTGTGCTGTGGCGTGATTGGCCAGGGAGGCCGAAGCCATGCCCCCAAGTGCACGTAGTATATGAAGGGGCAGGCAGGAAGCCAGAAGCTGGAAGTTGGAGTTGAGGCAGCCGGCAGCACTGCGTCCACCATGGAGCTGGACGGGGAGCAGCTGTGAGTGCGACTGGCTTTGGAGTGAGAGGGGCTGCACTTCCTGCATGTCACCAGTGAGTCCCTGCGAACCCACGGTGCACCAGCCAAGCCAGGCGTCCATCTTGTGATGATGCGAGGGCAAGACGCACCTAGGCTTATATTAATATAGATAGATGAGCAACATGTTGTCTCTTTAAATTTATTTTTTACTTATTGATTTTTTTTCAGATAGTGCTTATTATTATAATGTAGATATAAGCCAGTTTTTGGCCTTTAGAGCCCAGAAGAGACACAATTAATTAATCAAAGCACCTATAATGACAATTGCACTAGGCCTGGAGGCATCAATGGACACAGTCTCTGATTATAAGATGTTGACAGTCTATTGAGCTCAAAGTAGGAGGAAAGTATAATTTTGTGTTTAAATACTAGAGATACACCCAGAGAATATAAAGGCCAGAATTAACTCTGGTAGCTCCAAGTTGGGGAAGGTATTTGAGCCTTGTCTTGAAGGGTAGGGTATTCTACACAGAGGTCACTGCACATGCAGATGGCACTGTGACATTGTGCATTTTCCAATATGGGTAGAAGCAAAATGCAGTGATTCTTTGTTTAATCTTGATCTCTTCTGCTAGATTAGGATCCCCCTTCTACTGGTGTTATTCACCAGTAGTCTGGCATAGCACTGGTACATAGTACATGCTCAATAAATATTTGTTGAAGGAATGAGTGGCTAAGCTGAGGGCAAGATTGTAAAAGACCAGGTTTAAGTGTTTAGACTTATTTTGTGGGCAATGAGAGTTACAGGGATCAATGAGCAGGGAGTCCTATGGTTCCATTTGTTATGTAGGAAGATGAAAAGTAATTCTGGTGGAAATGTAGGGGATAGATCCAAATAAGATCAGACTGCAGGTCTATTAAGTTGGAAATTCCAGGAGATGAGTTAAAAATTCCAGAAGAGAAATGAAGATAACTTAAAATGGCGACTCTGTAGATGGTGGGACAGCTTCCGAAAAGCAACAGAAAGGATTCATTGATGAGTTGGACATGAGGGTGAGAAAGAGGTAGAAAGGAAAAGGTGAGATTTCTGGGTTGAGAGGTGGGTGGATTAACTGAGATCATGAATATAAAAAAGGAACTTTTTTTTAAGAGAAAGGGTGAGTTTAATTTTGGATGTGCTCAGCTTGCTTTCTTGAAGAGCATCCATGTAAAGCAGGGTTTGGGCTAGGATATGTAATTTTTTGAAAGTCATGAGTATAGAGATGATGTTTGAGGCTATGTGAGGAAATGAGGTTTACAAGGGTGAAGAGAAAAGAGAAGGAAAATATTAAGATGAAATCTTGGAGAACACACTTCTAAGGGATAGGCAAAGGGGGGAAGAGTCAGCAGACCTTGAGACAGATGCCACCTTAGGTCCTTGCATATGTCATCTGGTTTAATCTCCACAGCAGCTCCCGGAGGCCTTGTCAGAGAAGTAAGCACTTTTCCAGTAAAAGCTTCCTGAAACCTTGGTTGAAGGGAGCGTAAGTAGGCACTGGCAAACTTTTTTTTTCTTTTTTTTGTAAAGGGCCGGATAGTAAATATTTTAGGCTTTTTGGGCTATATTTCTCTATGGCAACTACTCAACTTTGCCTCCTCTGAAGTTCAAAAGCAACCATAGACAAACAAATAGGTGTAGCTGTGTTTCAATAATACTTTATTTATAGACACTGATATTCAAATCCTAATATATAAAAGCCCAGGGTTGCAACGACCGATCACAACCGAAGGCTGACCAACCTGGAAGTCCTTCAGTCAGCGCTGGGTTGCCTGGCGACCCAGCACTGATTGCTCAGGGGGCTGAGATCCAGAGGGAGAGGCAGGGTCTAATCCGCAGCCTCAGTGGCAGCTGTTGATCAGTACTTGCCTCTCTCTTTCTCTCCCTCTTTCTTTCTGGGCTTCGACAGCAGCCGGGCCTTTCCTTCTCTCCTGGCCTCTGAGGGGGCTGCTGTTCAGCCCCACCTCTCTGATCAGGCCCGGAGATAGGCCCGGAGATGCTGACCTGACCAGCATAGAAATCAGAACCAAATCTGGGTGCTGTGGGGAGCCAATGGCTGCCTAGCAGGTGGAGCTTTTGATGCTGACTGGCATAGAAACCAACCAATCATAACCAAATTGGCCAGCAGAGGAGGGCAGTTAGGGGTGATCAGGCTGGCAGACAGAGGCAGTTAGGGGCAATCAGGCAGGCAGGCAGGTGAGCAGTTAGGAGCCAGTGGTCCCAGATTGCGAGAGGGATGTCTGATTGCCAGTTTAGGCCCTATCCGACAAGAGAGGGTGCAGGCTGGGCTGAGGGAACCCCCCTCCACCACAAATTTTGTGCACTGGGCTTCTAGTTTTATATAATTTTCATATGTCAACAATGTTATTTTTCTTTTGATTTCTTAACCATTTAAAAATGTGAAGACTATTTTAAGTTCATGGGCCATATAAAAACAGGGAGTAGGCTATAGGTTCATTTATAGAAAAAGGGGGTGTTAAGTGTCAGATATGAACTCTAAAAATATTACTGAATCTTGCAAATAGAAGGCGGTTGATGTCCCAGCAAAAGTGGTTTCAATAGAGTTGGGAGCAAAACCCCACTATAATAGGTGGGGGAATAATTAGGAGAGAGAATAAGTGTAGAGACTTTTAAACAAGTTTGTCAGAGAAGGAAAAGACAGAATGAAGGAGCTGCCTTAAGCAAAGACAATGCCTAGAGAGATTTTTTATTTGTTTCTGAATGTTTTAGGATTTAGCACAAATTGACTTTTTTTTTTTTTGGATGAAGGAGCTATGTTAAAAATAATAGAGATTATAGATTTTGCAGAGAAGAAATCATTGGCAGGGCAAGATCCTGTGGAATACAGGGGGGCATGGGGTTCTGTGCACAGGTGGACAGATAACCTTTGGTTTTTCTGCCCTTTGGTTGAAGTTTAGACTAGGCCATCATATCCTTTCCCGTGGTCCTTATACTGAATGGTGCTTCTAAAATAGCTTCTACGATGACTACGAGGAATTCTATTTGATTTAAAAAACAATACTGTATGATAGATAAGTCTGGGTTACTGTCTACATTTTACAGATGAAGAACATGAGGACCGAGAGTTAAATGTATGCAGAGACATGTAACTGGCTGATAGAATATTAGAAACCAGATACTAATTCTTGGTCTAATTCCATTGTATTCTGCTTCCTCTCTCATTCTAATTTGCAACATACAAGAGAATTTAGTGGTGATATAAGTAAGATATGAATGACACATTAATCTATTTACTTGTATTTAAAGAATATTTGATTTAAGGGCTTATGTTAAGAAGGAATCACATCCCTGTAGTCTTTTATTCTGGAAGTCTTAAGTAAAAATATATTAATTAAAGTTTATTTTTGGCCTCTAGTTATTAAGACCATTTAGCAAACTTGAATTACAACTCTTAGCTATATAAGTGTAAGTGATTCCTACATACCAGATATCCTGCTTTGATGATGTCATTTGTAGGACAGTTGACTTGGTATGGTTGTCCCTCAGTCCTATGGATTATTCTTGAGGTTAAAAAATTTTGCCAAAAACTTGGGGATGTTTGTAGATAGTTCCAGCCACTGTCTATGAATTATTCTTGAGGTTAAAAATTTTGCCAAAAACTTGGGGATGTTTGTAGATAGTTGAAAAATAATGGAAATAATTGATTTAATCCATGCTGAAATATTAACCATATCAACCATATCAAAGGCTCCATCTTTTTTCCTTTGCTTGCAAAATAATTGAGAAATGGTGATGGAACATAAGCAGTGGTGTTTAAAAACTAAATTCTACCTGCTGTTTGAATTTCTCTTGGGCCTCCATGGATCCAGAGCAGTCTGGAGCCAAAGCTACCTAACCTGACAAAGAAGTAACTTTCCTTGGCTCCCCTCACATTCTGGCTCTCCCCACACTCCTGTATCACTTCTGCTAAGGCAAAAATTGCTAAAACCTTCAACTCTATTGTCCTTAATAGGTACTAAATAGGAAGGGCAGGGGTCTCCAGGGAAAGTCATTTAAAATAAAAAATAAACCTCGTGGAAACACTTTAGGTCATGAGAAAAGTATGGTGTGAAAAGGAGTTCAACAGAGGAAGAAAGTCTTAGTATAGCTTCATAACACATTGCATTTAAAGTAATTTTTTAAAATTAGTCAAATCTGCTAAATTATTACTTAAATATTTCTCATTACCCATGATAAGTGACATCTCCAATATGCTTGCATATGAAAGAAAAATTATGCTGCTCTAACTGGTTTGGCTCAGTGGATAGAGCATCAGACTGTGGACTGAAGGGTCCTAGGTTCAATTCTGGTCAAGGGCACATGCAGGGTTGCAGGCTGGATCCCCAGAAGGGGGCATGCAGGAGGCAGCTGATTAATGATTCTCTCTCATCATTGATGTTTCTAGCTCTCATTTTCCCTTCCTCTCTGAAATGAGTAAAATATGTCAAAGTGTAATGGAACTTTTCAAAATTTAAAGGAATAGAAATCAAGTATGCTATATTAGGACTAGATCATTCTTTGAAGAAATAATTTTGCATATCAAATTAGGGCTCTATTTTAAGTTACTTTTCCTTTCAGTAGGCATTTTCCTCCCATGCTAGACTTGCTTTCCTTCTACTTCTCTGTCTGGAACCCTGAGTACATAGCTCTCTCATCACTAGCCTTGACCCTTACCCTGATATGTCCCTGAGTCCAAAGTCACTTTGAATTTTGGCACAATAATATTATTTTAATTATTTAATGATGTTTTCATACTATAATTCTTCTCATCTGAGATCAAATCATGCAGTTATATTCTCTGTGCTGTATTTCCTTTCAAAGACAGGAGGCTTGGTACATGTGTTCTGGGGACAAACTGTTTTCATCAATACAGGTGCACCTGAGGTGTCTTTTCTACAGGGATTGTAGAAACAAAATGATTTGGGTTTTTTATATTCAGTGAGCACTATAATTGGAGATTAGGTACCAACGGAAATTACTCTAAGCATAAAGTTTCCTGGAAAGGAATTATCTGTCTAATTACCAAGAAGGCTTCTAATTGTAAAATTCAAAATATCCAAGTAAAATAAACTCAGGTAATAACTTTAAAAACATTTTCATTGAAAATTATTACACACATATAGGAAAATACATTGTAGCAAATAAATACAAAGCAAACATCCATATAAATACCATCTGTTATAGATTGAATTGTGTCCTCCTGAAGTTCACATGTTGAAGCCCTAATTCCAGTGTGACTCTGAAGGTAGGCCTTTAAGGAGGTAATAAAGGTTAAGTGAGGTCAGAGGGTGGGGCCTTAATCTGAAAGGACTGGTGTTCTTATGAAAAGAGGACCAGAGACTAGAGAGCTCTCTCCCACTGCACAAGGACACGGAGGAAAGGCCATGTGAGGATGCAGTGAGAAAGCAGCCATCCAAAAGCCAGGAAGAGAGGCCTCAATCAAGCATTATGGTGCCTTGATCTTAGACTTACAGCTTCCAAAACTATGAGAACATACATGTGTGTTAAATTCCCAAGACTCTGGAATTTTGTTACGGCAGCCCTAGCAGACTATTACACCACCCAAGTCAAAAAATAAAACATGACCAAAATGCTCTATTCCTTGGGAAGTTAACTCCTAGGGTGGGCTTCAACTTGGTCTTCTTGCTTCTGGTTGGGTTCCGCCAATAAGAGATTGGGTTTGCATTCTGGTTCTGGCATCTTGTTGGGTTTGGCTAATCTGAGGTAAAGGCAGCATATCTGAGGGGTATTTTTTCCTGTCTTCCTCTCTACTTTGGAATTGAGTCTCTAGTAGTGGTTCCACTCCTCTATGTATCTAGTTCCTTCTGTGAGGCTCACTCTTCTTGGTTCCTCTTTTCACTGGGTTGCAGGGCCATTGTTTCTTCTCCGTTCTCTTTAGTCCCAGAGGTGGTAATGACTTTCCATTATTACTTGTCTACAAGCATCTTACTATGCCTTATTGTTTCCTTATCTCTACCCACACTTCTATAAGGCTTGTGAAAGTCTTCACTGATCCTTCTGGGTGAATGATATTTCTTATTCGGACTCTGACTGATAATTTGGATCTTGAATTGCTATTAAATCAAATTTGCAAGTTTTTCTTTAAGTACAGTGCCTATTCAAATTTTCTGAATTGTTGTCACATTTATTTTAGGTTTAAGTAGAAAAGTGTGGCTAAAATTGAAAACACTGACCCAAATGTAAAAAAAACAGATATTAAAGACTGACTAATGTTATTGCGTATTAGGTGATATGCATGAAAGTGAATTGAAATATGCAACATATGAATTAATCTAGGATCACAAATTGGAACCCATATGCCTTATCTGCAAGTCAATGATTAGTCATATTACTCATGGTTTTCTAAATCTCTAATACTTAAGTATTTATTACTTACCCCCCTTTATTTTATTTATTTATTTATTTTCCCTTTATTGATTAAGATATTACAAATGTGTCCTTATTGCCCCAATGTCCTCTCATCCCCCCAATCCGGCCCTCACCCTCAACCCCTGTTATCCACATCCAGCGCTATGCTTATATGCATGCATACAAGGCCTTTGGTTGATCTCTCCCCATCACCCCCACCCTCCCTACCTTCCCTCTGAGTTTTGAGCATCTGATTGATGCTTCTGTGTCTCTACATCTGTTCCTGTTCATTGGTTTATGTTGTTCATTATAATCCACAAATGAGTGAGAGCATGTGATATTTATATTTCTCTGACTGACTTATTTCACTTAGCATAATGCTCTCCAGCTCCATCCATGCTGTTGCAAATGGTAGGAGTTCCTTC
>NW_005356635.1:7179340-7180013 GCF_000412655.1 Myotis brandtii
GGCTTTTGTTTGCTGGAAGCTTTTTGATTACTGTTTCAATTTCATCAGTAGTTATTGGCCTATTCAGGTTTTTTTATTCTTCCTGATTGAGTTTTGAAAACTTATATTTTTCTAGGAATATGTCCATTTCGTCGAGGTTGTCCAGTTTGTTGGAGTGGAGTTGTTCGTAGTATTTTTTGATAATCCTTTGTATATCAGTAGGGTCAGTTGTTACTTCACCTCTTTCATTTCTGATTTTGTTTATTTGGGTCCTTCCTCTTTGTTTCTTGGTGAGCCTGGTGAGAGGTTCATGAATCTTGTTAATCCTTTCAAAGAACCAGCTCTTGGTTTCATTGATCTTTTATATTGCTTTTTTTTGGGTCTCTATTTCATTTATTTCTGCTCTGATCTTTATTATTTCCTTCCTTCTGCTTACACTGGGCTTTTCTTGTTGCTCTCTTTCTAACTCTTTGAGTTGTGGGGTTAGATCATTTATTACCAGTTTTTCTTCTTTTTGAGGTAGGCCTGTACAGCTATGAACTTCCCTCTCAGGACTGCTTTCATTGTGTCCCATAGATTTTGGATTGTTGTGTTTTCATTGTCATTTGTTTCCAGGATGCTTTTTATTTCTTCTTTGATCTCTCTGGTAACCCAGTCATTGCTTAATAGCATGCTATTTAGCCTCCAAGTGTTT
>NW_005356635.1:7186094-7186754 GCF_000412655.1 Myotis brandtii
CACTGAAGCACTCTGAAGGGCCCTGGCATGCTTAATCGAGGAGTCTTTGGGCAGGTATCCAGGATGGGTGAATTCAGAATTTCTATTGCCCAGGGGAGTGTGTCCCTATTTGTCCAAGATCGGACCCAGCAGAGGCTCACTGCGGCTTCCCAAGGTGCCCTGTGGATAGATGGGCTCAGGGGGAATGAGCAACTGTGGCAGTGCCTTTGCGGGACGCTGAGCTCTGAAGCACTCTGAGGGACCCTGGCTCTGAAGGGCCCTGGCACTTAAGTTGAGCAGCTGTGTGTGTGTGTGTGCAGTTATTCAGGCAGAGGAAATTCAGATTTTCTACTGGGGGGCAGTGCACCTGTGTCTGTACAAAATCACACCCAGTTGGGGCTCACAGTGACTCCCAAGAGAAGTCTTTGGAGTGGTGTGTCTCGGAGACCTGCACGCTGGAGATGAGTGAATGTGATGTGGAGGTCTGCCACTGGGGAGGGGGAAGGTTGCACTTACTGCTGTGGGTGCAGTGCACCTTTGGAGGTAGAGATCCCAGGGTCTGGAAGTCTGCGGGTGTGGCTGCAGGATTTTGGCTGGAGTGGCTGCCGGGTTGCGGGCAGTATCCCAGGCATGTCTGGGTGGTGGTGCTGATGAGTTCCTAGAAGAGGCCACTCTCCCCTT
>NW_005356635.1:7187020-7189139 GCF_000412655.1 Myotis brandtii
GATTTAACTGTCCCTCACTCACTCACACACACACACCACACACATCCACACACTCTCTTTTCATCCCCTCACTCACTCACTTCCTATCCCTCACCTCCGTTCTGCCAGCCGCCATCTTTTTCCTCCCTTACCCTCCTTTAATAAGTGCATTTAAGAAGCCCTTTTAAAAGGCCTACTAAGCTATTCCCTGCATTTTATCTGACTTCCCTTTGTTCTGGTCTCTGCAAAGAGTACCTCATGTTCATGAGTTTGGTAACAAGATTGAGTCCCTGGAAGAATCAGGAATTTCAACATTTCAATTAGTCATGGGTTCTACCTCTATTTTCCAGTATTTAAGCTTGGAAGAACATATGCACAACCTTTCCAGAATTCCTGCTAGATTGAGCTCAGAACAGTTTATAATCCTAGTTTAGCTTTTATAGGCCTTGTTGCTGTTGATAACTCTAGGCTTGGTGTGAATTCCTAATCTACACTGAGGAAAAACCTATGTTTACTAACCCATTTGTCTTGGGCATTTTGATTTTATCAAATTCCAGCCACAATAACAAATTAATTATTTGTTAAAGGAACATTTATAATTTAATTTTAACATAATATTTAAAAAAACCTATCTTTTCCTAGCACCATTTTTCTAGCACCATTTGAATGTACAAGCATGAAATATTTAAGCACAATCACCCAAAGGCTTCTCACCTATATGATGAAAAAACACAAAAAGACAAAAAGAAAGGTCAACATATTCAATTGACTTTAGAGATATTGTATTACTCTTGAGTAGATATAAATGGTGAAGATTTTATTTTTGATATATAAAATAATATAAGAAAACTCAGTCTTGGTATGTGATTTCCAAGGAAAAAGATGATATGATATTTCCCATGATATTTTCATTGTTCAGAAGAATGTCTGGAACATAGTAGATGTTCAATAAAGATACTTTTTTGTTGTTGAGAAAGCCAGTGCTCTTTATTCATTGAGGAGATCCACTCCTGCCAAATATTTATTATCATATAAGATTCATTTGATATTTAAACAAGTCTATTGTTTATATATTCAGTGTTTTTCATGTAGTATTAAACAGATTGTAAAGATGAATTCCTATGGAATATGCTGTGTTTGAGGTGAATTCCCAGCCACCAAGATACTGTTTGTATTGCTTAATAGCCTCTGAAATCAGTATAAGCATAATGTACAGTTAATAATTTTATAACTGTCCTCTTCTAACATAAAACATAAGGTTTTAAATAAAAAGAACAAGTTTAAATGTAATTTGTATCAACACATTAGAGTAACATTTGTACTCAGGGAAAAGAAAAAGAATGTAGTAGGTTTTAATGCATATTACAGTACAAGTAGATGCTTAGCATTACTTTGATATTGCAGTGTCCTTACAGTTTTTAAAGTTAATTATTTTTTCCTTTATGTTAAATTTTAATTGCTTAAAGTTCTTAAAGAAGTGAATTTTTTGATGATTTTGAATAAATCTATCATTTAAATGTGTAGTATGCGATATCCTATATAGTAAAGAGGTAATATGCAAATTGACTGTCACACCCTCACACAAGATGGCTGCCCCCATGTGGTCAAAGATGTCCGCTACCAGATGGCTGGCAGGGGAGGGCAGTTGGTAGCGACCAGGCCGGCAGGGGAGGGCAGTTGTGGAGGACCAAGCCTGCAGGGGAGGGAAGTTGGGGGCGACTGGGCTGGCAGGGGAGGGCAGTTGGGGGGGAGAACAGGGCTGCAGGGGAGGGTAGTTAGGGGCAACCAGGCCAGCAGGGGAGGACAGTTGGGGGTGACTGGGCTGGCAGGGGAGGGCAGTTGGGGGTAACCGGGTCAGCAGGGGAGGGCAGTTGGGGACGATTGGGCCGGCAGGGGAGGGCAGTTAGGCATTGATCAGGCTAGCAAGGGAGTGGTTAGGGGGTGATCAGGCTGGTAGGCAGAAGCAGTTAGGGGCAATCAGGGAGACACGCAGGTGAGTGGTTGGGAGCCAGCAGTCCCGGATAGTGAGGGGGATGTCGGAATGCCGGTCTAGGCCTGATCCCTGTGGGATGGGGCTTAGACCGGCAGTCGGACATCCCCCGAGGGGCCCCAGATTGGAGAGGGTGCAGGCTGGGCTGAC
>NW_005356635.1:7190554-7191505 GCF_000412655.1 Myotis brandtii
TGTACGCTAATTACCATGTTTCTCTTTTATTAGTATATATATATATATATTATTTTAAAGTTACATAATTACTGACCCTTGGCTATATTTTGATTTAATGCGTTCAATATTTGGGAAAATACAAAATGAAACCAGTTAATATCATGGAAATAAACAGGGCTAAGGTAGGATGCCAAAGTGAAATTGGAGTATAAGAAACATTGGCCATAGAAGGAGAAGGTTTAGCAGTGCCCAATCAACATTGCCAGGCAAACTGATTAAAGTTCTTAGGATGCTTTTGGGCTGTGTAACAAGAGGGTATGCATATGAAAACATTTAGCACAGTGTCTGAAACATAGAAACAGATCAATGAATTATTAGCAGCCTCCATCTCCCCTCTATGTGATATGTTGTAACTCATCCATACATTTTTAAAGCTTCCCTGTTTGATAAAACCTGTATAGAATTCTCTCTGTACTTGCTACATACACAATAAAGCAGATGAAAAGTGTCCTGCAAAGACATACTGACTTATCATAATTCCTAGAGCTGGAAAGAGCCATAAAGAGCTTAGAGTGCTCTCTGATTGTGTAGATGAGAAGTTGAAGAATAGAGAAGGTAAGTAATTCATCCAGATTCACTTGTTACTGATAAAACCAGAATCTCCTACTTCCCTATCTAGGGCTCTATTAATAGCAGACATCAAAAAATGATTTAAATCCTATATAATAAAAGCCCAGGGACAGAATGGCAGAACAACCAGAATGATCAGAACAACTGTGGCCCCTTGCCCGGGCCTGCTCCACCCCTGATTGGCCCCCATCGGAGTGGGTCGACTGGATCCACCAGAGCACGAATTCGTGCACCAGGCCTCTAGTTTATAAATAATTGTGATACATCAGAAAGAAACACTGTTCTTATAATATAGTTTTTTTTATCTTTAATTTCTTTATTGGTTAAGGTATTATTACA
>NW_005356635.1:7197064-7201988 GCF_000412655.1 Myotis brandtii
CAAAAAAAAAACAACAGAAAAATAAAAGGAAAAAACAAAACAATCTCACAAGCAAGCATAAAAAACCCAATATACTCAACAATCAAGCAAACAACAACAAAACCACAGAGAGAAGAAAAAAAAACTTTGGATAGTGAAGAAAGAGAAGAGAGAGGTGTATATGGATTTAGAGCAGGAGATTGGTAATTAGATATATAAGTAGGGTGAAATTTTAACAGGGGGTAAAAATAAGGAATAGGGAAAATCTAAAGCAGGGATAGGGTAAGAGAAACAGGACAACAAAAGGGGAAAAGTGAGGAAGAGAGTTTTGGCATAAAGGTAAAGCTAAAGGATGCCAAAGGAAAGATGAAAATAGAATGTAGAACACTAATCCCAAAATATTCACCTTAACAAGACATGACCCAAAGGGAACAAAGCATGAATGTACTCATGGCACCGATAACCCTAATATAAGCAACCACCTGAGAAAAGATAATTAGGGGAGAGAAAAGAGAGCACAAATGATATCTAAGAGAGAGAAAAAAAGATAGGAGAGAAAAGAAAAAGGAGAATATATATTTATGGAGAAAACACCACAGAGCCAATCTAATATAGTTTTAATTACCAAACTGGTACTCATGCATTACTAGAGAACAAATATCTCTCTCTCACACACACACCCACACACACACAATAAGCACTAAATGTAATAAATAAATTTTGGATATTTTAAAGTTAATAGTGTGATGTAATAAGAAAAGAAGTTTTACTATTTTTTTTTGTTGTTGTTATTTTTTCATTGATTTTTAAGGAGAGTAGAAAAGAGAGGGAAAGACAAAGAGAAACATTGATGTGAGCGAAACACATCGATTGGTTGCCTCCTGCACTCCTGCATGAGCCCCAAACAGGGCCCTGGCCAGGAAGGAGTCTGCAACCAAGGTGCATGCCCTTCACTGGAACTGAATCTGGGACCCTTTGGTCTGCAGGCTGACACTCTATCCACTGAGCCAAACCGGCCAGGGCACAAGTTTTACTATTGCCATGCATTTTATGATTGATGATTTTAAACTATTTCATAGGAAGCAGAGTAGAGAAGAAATAATACAGATTGTGTTCCTTTCCCAAATTTATCATGTCTCAGCTGTTTGACTTTAAAAAGATTATTTAACTTTCCTGAGTCTCAGCAGCTTTGCCTTGAAAATGCCAAGGAGATCATGTGATAACATTTTGTAAACTTTGAAGTGTATTACATGGTAGAACACAGTACTCAAGAATGATTTGAGCTACACTGTCTGTTTTGTAATACTGTTTCTGCCACTTATTAGCAAGTTACCTTTCCAGGCCCTGTATCCTCATATATAAAATGGATATCATAATAGCACTTACATTGGCTAATTTACATGAAAGTAGCATAGTACCACTATATTTTTTAACACTATTGGTAATGACATAAAAATGCTTTTATATTATAAATTCATATTTTTATAATGCTCAATGCTTAATTAATAATATGATG
Source organism: Myotis brandtii (assembly GCF_000412655.1). Lineage (NCBI taxonomy): Eukaryota > Metazoa > Chordata > Mammalia > Chiroptera > Vespertilionidae > Myotis > Myotis brandtii. Next base: position 7,198,560 of record NW_005356635.1, read on the forward strand.
TAACAATGGTAATTATTAAAAAAGGGAAATATTATTATTCTATAGTGGCTCCTTCATTAAAATGTACAAAATATTGGTAAAAACTAAGCAAAGAGGAAGTTTCTTGAACAAAATCACTTGAGGATAGACATGACTATTTAAAAATCAGGCGAGTAACTATTCTTAGAATTCTTCTCATCTCTTGGATCAGCTTTATAATCTTTTTTGTTGTAATGATAATTCCTCATTTTACTTCCAGCTGTGCACTCTGTCCCCAAGTCATAGAGGAAAATAAAATGAATAGATTTTAGCCTGAGTCCAGTGTTGAGAGAGAGAGAGAGCAATTAAACATGTGAAGATTAGTAGAGTAGTTTGTACTTTGCACGTAAAAAAGAAGGAAATTAGAATCAATAAGCAACAGGAAAATAGCACTTTAAATAGACCAGTAAGTTTTGATCTCTGGGTAAATCTCTCACAAGAGTTTAAAACTTCAACTTATTTAGTTTAAAATTTTTCCTACAAAGCATATGTTTTCCTGTGTTTTATTTATTTATTTATTTACTTACTTAAAATCCTCACCCAAGGGTATGTTTGTATTAATTTTTTAAAAATTTTTTATTTAGAGATAGAGGAAGGGAGAGAGAGGAAGAGAAACATCCATTGGTTGCCTCCTGTATGTGCCCTGACTGGGGATCGAACCCACAACCAAAGTATGTGCCTTGACCAGGAATCAAATCTGTAACTTTTTGGTGTACAGGACAATGCTCCAACCAACTGAACCACCTGGTCAAGGCATTTATTAATTCACCAGAGGCCCGATGCACGAAGATTCATGCAAGAATAGGCCTTCCTTCCCCTGACTGCCAGCACTGCCTTTGCTCTGGCCTGAGGGCGCCTTTCCGCCTTTGCTCCGGCTTGGAGTTGCCTTCTGCCTTTGCATGCTGCCCAGTGGCCCGGAGTGGCTGGGGTGGGGTGGAACACCTGCATTGTTGCCATGGCGATGATGCAAGCATCCCAGCCTGGCCTCTGCCATCTTTGTCGTGTCAATTTGCAGATTCCCTCCTTATTGTCTGTGAGCGCTGCCATCTTTGTCATGAAGTGACGATCAATTTGCATATTCCATCTTTATTAGGTAGAATTTAATTTTTTAAAAATACAGTTTACATTTACTATTATTTTGTATTAGTTTCAGGTGTTTTGCATTGTAGTTAGATAATCCCATACTCCACATACTGTTTCCCTGATATTTCAAATACCCACCTGAAGCATACATACAGTTATTACAATATTTCCTATTTTGTGCTTTACATCCCCATTACTATTTTGTAACTACCAATCTGTATTTCTCAGTTGCTTTACTTTCTTTGCCCAGTCCCCCGCCCCCCTCACTTCTGGCAACCATCAGTTTGTCATCTGCACCTATGAATCTGTTTCTATTTCATTGGTTCATTTATATTGTTCATTAGATTCCACATATAAGCAAAATAATGTGGTGTTTGTCTTTCTTGGACTGACTTATTTCACTTGGCATAATACCCTCTAGGTCCATCCATGCTGTGGCAAATGGTAAGATTTCATTCTTTTTTTTCAGCTTGTCGATATATACAATTTATTATTATTATTTTTTTTGTGTGTGTTGATTTCTTTTTTAATTTATTTTACTAGAGGCCCGGTGCACAAAAATTTGTGCATTTGGGGGGGGGAGGGGGGTCCCTCAGCCCGGCCTGTGCCCTCTTGCAGTCTGGGACCCCTCAGGAGATAACGACCTGCTGGCTTAGGCCTGCTCCTGGGTGGCAGAGGGCAGGCCCAATCCCTAGGTGCACCCCCTGGTTGGGCTCAGAGCAGGGCTGATTGGGGAGTTGGGGCGCCGCCCCCTGTCATGCACAGAGCAGGGCGGATCGGGAGGTTGCGATGCCACCCTCAGTCACGCTCAGGGTAGGGCCGATTGGGGGGTTGGGGCACCGCCCCCTGTCACACTCAAGGCAGGGTCGATGGGGAGGTTGCAGCACCACCCCCTGTCACGCACAGAGCAGGGCCAATCAGGGGGTTGGAGCGCTGCCCCCTGTCACGCACAGAGTAGGGCCGATAGGGGAGTTAGGGCACCGCCCCCGGTGCCTGGCCAGCCTGGATGAGGGGATGATGGCTGTTTGCAGCTGGTCACACACCCTTCAGGGTGGGGGTCCCCACTGGGGTGCCTGGCCAGCCTGGATGAGGGGATGATGGCTGTTTGCAGCTGGTCACACCCCCTTCAGGGTGGGGGTCCCCACTGGGGTGCCTGGCCAGCCTGGATGAGGGGATGATGGCTGTTTGCAGCTGGTCACACCCCCTTCAGGGTGGGGGTCCCCACTGGGGTGCCTGGCCAGCCTGGATGAGGGGATGATGGCTGTTTGCAGCTGGTCACACCCCCTTCAGGGTGGGGGTCCCCACTGGGGTGCCTGGCCAGCCTGGATGAGGGGATGATGGCTGTTTGCAGCTGGTCACACCCCCTTCAGGGTGGGGGTCCCCACTGGGGTGCCTGGCCAGCCTGGATGAGGGGATGATGGCTGTTTGCAGCTGGTCACACACCCTTCAGGGTGGGGGTCCCCACTGGGGTGCCTGGCCAGCCTGGATGAGGGGATGATGGCTGTTTGCAGCTGGTCACACACCCTTCAGGGTGGGGGTCCCCACTGGGGTGCCTGGCCAGTCTGGGTGAGGGACTGAGGGCTGCTTTCAGGCTGGCGGTTGTTGACTGAAGCTCCCAACGGCTCCTTTTTTTTACTCTTTTTTAAATTTTATTCTGGGCCAGCTTTAGCTCTGGCTCTAGCTCTGAGGCTTCGTATCTGGTTTGTTTGCCGTTCTATAATCGAAAATATGTATAACTTCAGCTCTGAGATCCTGGCAGGCTGAAAGCTGGTGTCTGGGGTTTTGTTTAGCTTCTACATTTGCAACATAGTACATAGTTGCTTAGAGTTGCAACTCAGAGGCCGGCAAGTCAGGCGGGGACCGTTGGAGTCCGCAGTCACTGGAGCAAGCAAGCCTCATGTTCGCTTCCAGCTGCCTGGCTGCCGGCCGCCATCTTGGCTGACAGTTAATTTGCATAAGGATATGCTGATTAGCCAATGGGAAGGGCAGCGGTCATACGCCAATTACCATGTTTCTCTTTTATTAGTGTAGATTTTATTTTTTTAATTTTTTTATATTTTTGATACTATTACAGATGATGCCCATTTTTCCTCTTTTACCCTCCTCCTCCCAGCCCCTACGCACTCTCTGGATGTCTTCAACACCCTATTGCCCGTGTCCATGGGCTATGCATATCTAATCTAATAAAAGAGAAACATGCAAATTGACCACACCTCCTTTATGCCCAAGCCATGCCCACCAGCCAATCAGAGCGACTATATGCAAATTAACCCAACCAAGATGGCGGCTGGCAGCCACGGAGCTGGAGCAAGCAGGAGGTTTGGTTGC
>NW_005356635.1:7203021-7205375 GCF_000412655.1 Myotis brandtii
TGGGGGCCCCCCCCCCCCGCGAGTGCACAAATTTTTGTGCACCGGGCCTCTAGTCTCTCTATATAAAAGGCTAATATGCTAATTCTCCCTCCAACTGTCCGACTGGTCACTATGACGTGCACTGACCACCAAGGGGCCGACGCTCAATGCAGGAGCTGTTGTGATGCGCACTGGCCATTTACAAAGAAATAGCACTGCGGAGCTGGTGCCCACAAAGCAACACTCGGCTTCCCTCAAGTGAGACACAGGCCCTGCCACCACCCTGGAGTGTTACCCCACCAAATTGTAGTCAATGCTGCTGAGACCCCGTGGCGCAAAATGCGGTCCACAGCTCAGCCCAGCCCAGAAATGGTCGCTGTGGGCCCCAGGTAATGACATCACGTAGCAATGCTTGGCTTCCTCTCCCTAGTTACTAGCCTCCTTGGAGTTTCTTCAGCCCAGGAACATGACTTGCTTTATAGCCAGGTGCAAACATTTTACACCAAATGTCTGTGAAGCATTTTCCCATGCCTCATCTCATTTGATCCTCACGGAAGTCCTGGAGTAGGTAGATAGGAGACTTCATGGAATCTTATTTTCTTTTCATTAGCTAAAAAATGGAGATTTAGAAAGTTTAGAAACTTGACTTGACTTAAAAGAAATAAGAATTGGTGGACCTTGAAAATGACTTCAGGTTTTTTCACTGCACAGAATATAGTCAAACACTGCTGCAGTTAAACATTTTACCCTTTGTTTTCCCTGCGTGATCTACAATAATAATCTGCTTCATGTTGATATTCACTGGTGTGTTGCTGACAATTATCTGAAAGAGAAGTTGGGGTGCTTCACTGGGCTGGAAAAAGTTTAGCTAAATCAGAAAGCAGGTTTAATTAAGCAAGTTTATTCTATATATATAAAAGGCTAAGTTGACTCACGCATGTGTGATACATATAAAGCTCTTGCTGGTGCCAATCGTACGTGTGTGTTTTGATCTGTCATTGTTGATCCTGAATTCAGTTGACACTTCTATTATAGAGAAAGGGCAAATAGAGATATTAAAATATTTATTTTAATTAATTTCCTTTCAATGTGCATGAATCCGTGCATCGGGCCACTAGTCTATATATATAAAAGCCTACGTGACCGGCCGACCGTCTAACTGGTAGCTATGATGAGCAATGACCACCAGGGGTCATACACTGAAGGCATAAGCTGCTGAGATGCAGTGACTTGGCAGCTGCGGTTCTCAGGTGTTGCACCCACAACCAGAGAGGAAGGAGCCCAATTCTGGGGTGCATCACCAGGGAACCACCCTTTCACAACCTGGGACCCCTTGGGGGATGTCAGAGAGCCGGTTTCGGTCCGATCCCTGCAGGTCAGGCCGAGGGACCACACCGGTGCACGAATTGGTGCACTGGGCCTCTAGTAAGTATATAAGTTCTTTGGTTTGTCTCTTTTCATCCCCCCATCCCCACATTGAGGTATGTCAGTCTGTTCCCTGCCTCCATGCTTTGGGTCTTATTTTGTTGGTCAGTTTGTTTAACAACCAAGTAATATTCCATTGTATATATGTACCATCTCTTCTTTACCCACTTGTCTATTGATGGGCACTTGGGTTGCTTCCATAGCTTAGCTATTGTAAATAACACTGCAATGAACATAGGAGCGCATATGTTCTTTAAATTAGTGTTTTGGGGTCTTTTGACTATATACACAGAAGTGAAATCACTGGGTAATAAGACAGTTCCATTTTTAATATTTTGAGGAAACTCCATACTGTTTTTCACAGTGGCTGTACCAATCTGCATTCCCACTAACAGTTCACAAGGTTCCCTTTTCTCCATGTACTCAGCAGCACTTGTTGTTTGTTGATTTATTGATGATAGCCATTCCAACAGGTGTGAGGTGATATCTTATTGTGGTGTTAATTTAGATTTCTTTGTTGATTAGTGATGTTGAACATGTTTTCATATGTCTATTACCTACCTGTATGTTCTCTTTGGAGAAGTGTCTATTCATTTCCTTTGCCCATTTTTAATTAGATTGTTTGTTTTTTGGTATTGAGTTTTATGAGTGCTTTCAAAACATATTTTGAATTGGGAAGGCGGGGGTGGGTGGGAGAGATTAACCAAAGAACTTATATGCATACTAGCGGCCCGGTGCACAAAATTCGTGCACTGGGGGGCGCCTCAGCCCAGCCAGCACCCTTTCCAATCCGGGAGCCCTTGGAGGATGTCCGACTGCCAGTTTAGGCCCGATCCTGGCCTGGTAGCTCCTAACTGCCCCCCTGCTGGCCTGGTCACCCCTTACTGCTGCCCCCCTGCCAGCCTGGTTGCCCCCAACTGCCCCCCTCTGCTGGCCTGGTCACCCCTAAC
>NW_005356635.1:7205389-7222878 GCF_000412655.1 Myotis brandtii
TGGTCTGGTCACCCCCAACTGCCTCCCCTGCTGGCCTAGTTGCCCCTCACGGCCACCCTGCTGGCCTGGTCACCCCACGCAGCTTGCTGTTCAGTCGTTTGGTTGTCCCTCACTAACCCCCCATGTGGCCTGGTCACCCCATGCAGCCTGCTGTTCAGTCATTTGGTCGTCCCGCACTAACCCCCATGTCGGCCTGGTCATAGGCAGCCATCTTGTGAGGGCATGAGGGTTAATTTGCATATTACCTCTTTATTATATAGGATATGCATAACCCACGGACCCAAACAATAGTATGGTAAAGGACTGGGGTGGGGGCATAGTGGGTGTGGGCTAGAAGGGGTCAATGTGGAAAAAAAAGGGACATCTGTAATACTTACAATAATAAAGATAAATTAATACAAATAAATAAAATAAATAAATCCTACTTACAAAAAAATTAGCTTCTGAGAGAAATCCAATCCTTTGCTCCAATAGTGGCCTAATTTTTTATGAGGATCGATACCACAGACACACACACACACACACACACACACACACACACACACACCGTGAATGAAAAAGGGGTTCTATGGAAAGTAATATTACAGGGAGATAAAAAAAAGAAATTCAATCTTCAGAAGGAAAATATCAGGAACTCAGATTGCAAAGTCTTTGAGTTGCTAGAGGTATAAATTCTGCAACCAGGGGAACAATTCTTTAAGATCTTTTTAGTGAACAATCAGGAAATAGACAATTTTGGGGATTTTGAAAGAAGATATTGAAGACGTTGAGCAAACAAGGGGAAGTGATCCTTTGAGCACACACCAGAGAAGCTTTTATTACAGGAAACTCACAGCAGCAATACCCCTTCAGGTGTGTTGCCCCAGCACTCTGAGGAAGCAAACAGAGATGTAGCAGTATCATATGCCATTTCCAGACTCTGGGAGAAGGAACCCTTGAGCTGGAGACCTCTTTAAACTGAATGATTAGGAGAAGACTAGCCCTCACCCTGCCATGATCAGGAGATGAATGAACATCCCTCAAAGATGGGGAAGGGACTTCACATGCTCTTTTCAGTTGTACATGGAATAGTTGTATCATGTTAGCTGGCAGCAGGACTTTGCTCTTGTCTTTAGTTGGAAGTTAAATATGATTTAAAGGAATATATGGGGGTGTTGACATGTTGCCAGGAGGTGGACTATGGTGGCTTTATGATGTGTCAACTTGGCTAGACTCAACTTCATTTCTCAGAATTTCCTTCACTATATGTTTTCAATTGAGGTGGGCCACAAGAGAGATGTTTTTGCAAGATTTGGGGCTGCAAAAGCAGCAGCTTCCATATTGTTTATGCATTCAGAAGGTCCATGCAGGTGCTATGCAGCTCACTCCTGTTGTCGGTGCTGGTATGGGGCAGCAACCAGGCCTGCCACTGCTTTCTCTTCTTCTCAGTCCTCTTTCTGCTTCCTCGGCTTCTGGGTTAGGTGTGTGTCTAGTTCTGTAATGGAGAACACCAGATCTTGGTTTTGACTGTATTTATTAAAGAGAGACAAACACCAACATGTCATTTTGTAGAATTTTGGTTGAAGTAGACTCGCTCTCTTTTTATTGATAAGGTATTTTAAATCATATTAACTATTATATTACATTAATTTAGAAAGTAGAGTCTGTTTTTCAATTTTTTTCCTTTGTTCCTCATGCATAGTTGTATGTCTATGTACATGCATATCTGTGTGTGTGTGTCTGTGTGTCTGTGACAAGGAGGGAGAGACTTGTTAAAGCCAAACATCTAAATGTGGCACTAATTATTTCATAGTTTAAACAATTTTTGCTGTAATCCCATTACTATACTCTGCCAATACTTGCCTTTGCTGTATTTTTATTCAGGAACTTAATCATCTATACTTGTTCAGCACTTAAAATTCAATGAATAAACAATTGTAAAAGTCCTTTATAGAAACAAGTATGAAACATGAAGAGTTTATCTCTCTCTTTAACATAACTCATTTATTAATGTTCTGCTAGTAACTAATTCATATCATTTTACTCTCTCCTTCTATATATCTGTAAGTGGGAAAAGTAGTGTTTTCTTATAACTAGGATGTCACTGTAAACAAGTTGTTAATAAAATTGAGCCACCTACAATGCTAGTAATTGACTTTTTTCATGAAATATATAAAGTCTTTGAGTTTACATGTAAATTTTAGAGACTTGAATGATTGACAATTCCCCAGGATATAGATAATTTTTTTTTAATCCTGCCTTGGCCAAGCAAAATAAAGGAAATTTCAGAAATAAAGGTCATTTATAAAAAAATTTCTCCCTTGTTGGTTTTTTAGGAGTATCACCTGAAATGTCATTACTCTGGTGATGCAGATCATATATCACTCACTTCTTAAAGGCAGAGTGACTGGCGATATCCAAAACTATCTTTTGCTTAATTCATCCATTCATCCACCCATCCATTTATCCATTGATCCACTTATTCATCCATGCATCCATCCATGCATCCATCCATGCATCCATCTATCCATCCATCCATCCATCCATCCATCCATCCATCCATCCATCTTGCTTGTTAGTTAAGTGCAAATATTTATTAGGTACCTGTTATGTGCCAAGCACTGTACTAGGGGCCTCACTTCCTTAATCTCCTTTTATCTTTATAAATAGTACTCATTCATTTTACAGATGAGAAAACTGAGGTTCAAAGTGGTCAAGTGATTTGTACAAGGTCCTAGTGCATAAGCACTTGAGCTGGAATCAAATTCAGGTATGTCTGACTCCAGACACTAAACATAGTCCCCTCTTTTGGTAATTTTTTTCTGGAGTAAAAGGAGTGGGAAAAGGGGAGAAGAGCAAGACATCAGCAGTAGTTTGACTGAAACAATTTGTATTGCTTGTTTTTGAATTGGAGGTTCAGCACTGGAGGGGATGGGGAAGGGTACTTTATGTTATGTCTTTATATGAAATAAGAAAAGACACTTCTTCCTCCAACTCAGAGCAGAGCATACACACTTAATTCTAGCCCCTACTCACCACTTTGACAGGTGCCCTTTTGCAAGGTGCAACTAGCACAACCATTTGTGGTGGCCCTGAATAGAAGCGTGTACCAAGTAGGGCTGATGGGGTGAAGGTAGGGACACAAAGCAGATGACTTTTCTTGCAACTGACTCCTACCCAATTCTTTCATTCTCACCCTCAACTCCTCACTTTATTTATAAAAGGAAATGAGAAGTAAAATATTATGAGTGTATAGTTAAAAAATAGCTAATTTTTCCCATGCTGCAAGCAAGGGAAGTGCATAGTTTAGAATCATTGGCTAGGCTAGCAATTTGGCTGCAAACTATCTTACTTGTATATCCCCACCATCTGCTCTGCAACAGCATTTTCAAGTACCTGGTATTTTACACAGAGCAGAGTTAAGAAAATTCTAATAAATAATAAATGGAAAAATAACATAAACATTAGTAAACTATAATAAAACCTAACAGTTAAATAGCAACATGTATGATAAGTATACCATGTTGTATCCCAAGTTAAATATTGGAATAAAACAATAAAAATATTAAAATACCAGTAAAGGGTTTTTTTTGCCACCTGGGTGCTATGGAGAGATGATGTTTAAGGGAGTTGAGAATGTTGGCAGGTGATTGTTGAAGAACTGAAGTATTAAGGCTATTTTTTGAGAAGAAAACAATGAAAGGAGGAGGGATTGATGGCTTGAAATAAGGTGGAGGAGTTGTGGGACTGGAGAACCCAGAAAATTAAGGAACAGAAAAAGGAGTAACTGCAACAGAGAGCTGGCAGGAGCAAATGTTATGGTGCCAAAGCATTAGTTCTTGGAGGTGCCTGTTTAGAGTCCAAGGTTTCTGTGAGGGAACTGGATATGTGGGTCCCTGCCAATGAGAAGATCAAGGAAAGAGGTCAAGGTGTTGTGTAGTTCTTGTGGACATTGATATTACTCAGGATGACATCAGATCTTGGGGTGGAGAAATGCAAAAGGATGGGTGCCATAATATTTTCCAAGAGATGAGGAGGGTATTGCCAAAGAGGGAAAACCTCAAAGAGGAAGACATTACTGTGAAAGTCAAAGAGAGGTGTGGAGGTCTGGAGAAGTGAGCTGGTGATGTCTCCCCCTGTGAAGCCACAGGGAACATGATGTCTGATGAGAAAACCCAATTTCTATACAGGAAGGTGGGAGATGAAATGTTTAGTTAAGAAGCTAGGACAGAGGACACTCTGTTTATGACTCCACAGATGTTCCAAGAGGGCACAGTAGGAAGATCTGGGGTAAGAGTGACTCTGTGGGATAAGAGGGCAGAGCAGGATAGAGATTAAGAAGGGAAAGGTGTGAGACATGAAGGTTTTTACTGTTCCTGCTTCCCAAAAGGTATTCCCCGCTGTCTACTGGTGTCTGATGAGAGGAAAGAAGGATCAGGCCTTTCAGGAGTGGTCAGCTGTGCCTGAGATGAACCATTGTCCTGGGAATTCTTGGTACAGTTGATCAAACTGGTCCCAGGACATTTGCTGCTCTCATAGCCAGTAAAGTGTTCTGTTTTGCACTAAGGATTTGTACTTTTTACTTGAGGGTGTTGAGGGAAATAAAGGAAAGTGTACACAATACAAAGTAGCGAATTCCAGACCACTTGACTTGTAAGACTGAATTTCAACCATGTGCAATGTTTCTTAGGAAAACAAATTAAATTTTCAGGTTAATGTTGGAATAGAAACAAATCCTAGAATGGAAAATGACACAAGAGATTGAGAGGGCAGTAATTCCCATACATGAACACGACCATCCCCAGGTTGGAGGAAGTGAGCATGTGCAAGTGAGAGAGAGCTAAGAGTGCAGAATTGGTATGAAATTTAGGGGAGGAACAAGCTTAAAATTGTGTTTCTCTGTTTTTATGTGTTTGTGTTGTTACAAAATACTTTTAGGATTTGTCACAAGGGAAGAACTTAGTCTGATATCTGGTAGCTTTGATACATATTGTAAAATTTTCAAATTATTCCTGGTAAAGGGGGATTGACAAGGGGAGATGGCTACCAAGCAGGGAGAGGAAAATATAGAACCTGGTTGAAGTAATAAATTCAACACTATTTATAAATTTCAAATTTAGAATACTAGAGATAGGGTTGGCCCAGATCCATAAAAACTAATTGGTATTTTCCCTTTCCTAATATTTTCAGGTTGACCTCTTGGGAGATAAAGAATACTCAACCAAAGAACTTATATGCATATATGCATAATCCATGGACACAGACAATAGTGTGGTGAAGGCCTTGGGAGGGGAGTGGGCTCAGGGTGGAGGGGGTTAATAGGAAAAATATGGGGGGGGCATCTGTAATACTTTCAACAATAAAGATAAATTTAAAAAATAAATAAATGCTAGAGATAAAATAATTTGAGCCCTTACCTGAATGCATTTGCTCATAAAAGTTTACTAACTACCTCTTGCTTGTTTTTTTTTTTTATTTTGGATTTCAGGTGTACAGAGCAGATTTATTCTCAGCCTTCAATTCATGTCATAGTATCCACACTGGTCTATGCAAGCCCTCTCTTATTTTATTTATTTATTTGTTCTCTTTTATACCTATTTACCACCATGGCAATGATTATAATGTGTTGAATTTGCTTCCTTCTTATTGATGTGTATTCCTGAAAATGTGTGTTGCTGTACATATATATTTAATTTATATAAATTGTGTCTTCAGTTGTACTCCCTGGAAGCAGAGCCTGAGACAGGAATTTTGTTCAAGTGATTTACTGGGGGAGAATACTCAGAAGAAGGGGAGTGAGGCAAGTGGGATGGGTCAGAGAAAAGAGCTGAGCAAGGATGGGGCCTCAGAGACTAGCTTCAGTCTGATTCCACAGGAAGCTTGGATAGCACAAGTTATAGTTCAGTTGATCCACCTTGAAGGTAGGGGCTGGACTTTTGTATGCCCTGCTAGTATGTCACTGGCTGAAGTCCTCCCATTCTTGGGTATGTTGGGGAATACTTCCAGGACTAGGAGGTTTCTGTGAGCCATTAGTAGCCAGCACAACAGCTGGGAGAGGGACACACCAGCCAGAAGGGTATGTAGACTAGGCATCAATAGTGTTGACTACAAACTTCCCCTTGATTCACCCATAAACACTTGCTTTTCATCTTAATTTTGCTCCATCCAGGTACTCCTCCTCCAGGATTCTGTTTGGTTATAATCTCTGAAAATTTACAAAAGGAGTAGTAGCAGGACAGCAGACCCAATACTATAGTGGACTCCAAGGCTGTAACTAACCCTCCTATTTCCCTCCTCCACCACTCATTCCAGATCCCTTCCCTTTTGGCTGGCACTTCTACTGGGCTGGTTTTTAGTATAATGATATCCTTCTTCTAGTGGATGCCTCCCTGAATTGGTTCCAAGAACCGTAGTCCCATGTTGCCAAAAGCTACAAGGATACAAAGCACAAATTCTCCAATTGGGTCTCCCTGGGAGTGGTGATGAGCAGTGTCTCTCTGACTTCTATAATTTAGTTTCTGTACCCACATATTTTAACTATATAATGTCTTCAGTTTAATGTGTATATCATATCCTAAAAGACAGTATTTCATCCTCACAGGATGTCATACCTAGGATGGTGCCTCAGCTGGTTCTTTAAGAGGTCATTTCCTTGTTTGATAGGATCATTGATTCACATACTCATTTACTCATCACAGTACCTCTTTTGCTGTGGATGCTCATTTGTGGGCATTAATTGCAATAAAATATTTTCACATTTTTTGGTCACTCTTATAGGTCCATTCCTATACCTCTTTCCCTGCCGGGATACCGGTAGACCCTGAGCAATGGATGAAGAGATTACTCTGACACACATTTTTGTGAAAGAGAAGGCTAAGGGGCTGTTTGGTTTTAGGAGTAAACAGCCTCGATTGCCTGCCTTGTTAGGCTTTTATTGTAACAACAGCTTGAATTAAAATTAACCTCTAGATACAATCAGCAAGGTAAGCATCCTTGAGAAAGCACATGCTTCTACAACAGTGGTTCTCAACCTGTGGGTCGCGACCCCTTTGGGGGTTGAACGACCCTTTCACAGGGGTTGCCTAAGACCATCGGAAAACACATATATAATTACATATTGTTTTTGTGATTAATCACTATGCTTTAATTATGTTCAATTTGTAACAATGAAATTGGGGGTCACCACAACATGAAGAATTGTATTAAAGTGTCACGGCATTAGGAAGGTTGAGAACCACTGTTCTACAAGGTCAGGTCTTAAAGACTAAATATAGAGATTTCAGTAAAACACCCGGGAACTCAGACTTGTTTGGAAAAGTCAAGGTAGGGGCTGCCGCCTTTGGCAAGGTTCCCTCAGAGGCCCCTGACCTTTCAGAGAATCCTTCTTATAGACATTGCAACCAAGTCCCGTGCTTCCCCACATTTCCCAAGTATCCCTGATTTTCCAGTCTCAATTCTTCCAGGCATTAGACCAACCAGCTAAGCCATTCTGCATTGTCCATGAATCTGTGTGAATCCTCACTTTGGGCTACTTTTTTCTCCACACAAAGTGAAAGGCCAGATATGCTACCCATTGGGAGGATTTCCCCTCACCATTGTCTTTCAGGGCCACTCCTGAATGGGACTGTAATGCAGCACCAGTCCATTTGGTCTTTTTCCACTTTCCAAGCAAATCCATTAAGAATGAAGCTCAGACTTTTTCCTTTTTCATTCACTGGTCATAGGTGTGAGTTGAAAAACTAATGTCAATGCAATAAAGGTACATGACATGAAATATCTGGTACCTTAGCTGACCTTTGCCACCTGAACTTAAGCCCCAAACAAGATGTCTTAGTTCATTTGGACTGTTAACAAGCTACCATAGACTTGGTGGCTTGTAAACAACAGAAATTTGTTTCTCACAGTCTGGAGGCTGGAAAGTCCAGGTGATGCACCAGCAGATTCAGTGTTTGGTAAGGGTCCACTTTCTGGATCATAGATGGTGTTTTCTCCTTGTTTCCTCACATAGTGGAAGGATTAAGAGATTACTGTGGGGTATCTTTTATAAAAATACTAATCGCATTCATGAAACTTCTACCCTCATGACCTAAGAACCTTCCAAAGGCCCACATCCTAATACCATGATCTTCGGGGGTTAGGATTTGACATATGAATTTTGGGGGGACTAATATCAGAGATGCCACTTCCATTTGATAATGGAGTGTTACTTCTCTCCCAACGCTATACCATTATTGTTTTGCTAGAAACCAACTCATGATAGGCAATTCTGGCTATATGGTCACTTGATGTCCCATGTTCACATGCTCAGTTTTTATCAGGACCCAGTAGCAGGCCAGGACCGATAATTATTTTTGAAGTATTATTTTTCTTTGTCAGAGATGGCCTGATCTTCTCCAGAATCCTAGAGGTTTTCACTACAACTCTCTTAGCATACCAAAGACTTCCCATGATGTGTTCTTTACCACTGCTTGAATTTCTGGCAAAGTTCTGTTCTACTGTGGGTCCCATTCAAAGCAATACATCTTCTGCATGATCTACTAAGTCATTTTGGTATTCTCGACTGTGGATGGTGCTGCTTCCAAAACTCAAAGAGGCCCACCAGGTATTGTGATTTTTTTTCTTAGTAGAAGGAGATACTTTTTACTTTGAAAAGGATATTCCAGCATGCCTCAGGATGCCTAAAAACTTTACTCATATTGAAAGTCCTTGATCATTATAGAATTTTTCTTCCACACTCTAAAGCTTATGTATTTTTCAAAGGTATCCAAAGTGCTTGCCATTTCTTGCCTATAAGCTCTGATTAACATGATTCATCAATATAGTGGACAAAAGAAATATTCTGAATGACCAGATCATATGGGTTCCTTTGAATTATATTATGATAGCAGAAGAATTAATATAGATCTAAGAAAAAACCAGAACGTGTGCTGTTGTCCATTCCAAATAAATGCAAACTGCTTCTAATCCTCCCTTTTGATACGTATGGAAAGATTCATTAAGCCATATCAATAGCTGCATATCATGTACCCGATGCAGTGTTTAACTCTTTCATTAGATACCATACTCAGCATAGCAGTTGCAAATGGAGTAATGATTTGGTGTTTCTTACTGTAATAACTTTTCATGTATAGGTAAAAAAAAATCAGTGTGATGCCTCTACAAATGCTTAGTATATTGGTTCCCATTATTTACTTGAGAAATAGTGAAATAACTATAAAGTTGTATCCTTGGATTCTCTGTGAGACATCTGATACAAATATGTCTCTTCGTTACTAGAGGGGTCATCATAGTGTTTTAGATGTCCGAGTCAGTATTAACGTGGGCCTCGTATCCAAGGAGTATTCCCCTTCCCTTAGTGTATGGCTATCTGGGTGAGTGTCTGTAGGCCTTTGGGGGAGAACTGAGGAGTCACTGCTATACACATTTGCATGATGTGGCAGGGTCCTTTTTTATAGGATCTTGCCCACCTGTAGTTGATTGGTTCTGTGTTTGAAAATTAGTCATACCAATGCTCTAAAGGTTACTTTTCAAGTTTAAAAAAAATGGAAACTCTTAAAACTTGACAATAAGAAAATAAGAAATCTGATTAAAAATGGGCATGGGTCAAAGATCTTAATAAACACCTCACTAAAACAGAAATACAGATAGTAAATAAGGATATGCAAAAATATTCTATATCATATATCATCAGGAAAATGCTAATTAAAACAACATTGAGATGCTACTACATAACAATTAGAATGTCCAAAATCCAGAACACTGATAAAACCAAATGGTGAGGGTGTGGAGCAACAGGAACTCTCCTTCATTGTTGGTGGGATGCAACATGGTACAACTACTTTGAGAAGCAGTCTGGCAATTTCTTACAAAATTAGACATACTATTACCATACAATCCAGCAATAGTGGTACTTGGTATTTACCCAAATGAGTTGAAAACTTATGTCCACATAAAAACTTGCACACAAATGTTTACAGCGGCTTTGTTCATAATTGCCAAAAATTGGGAGCAAAAAACAAATGTCTTTCAGTTGGTGAATAGATATATAAATTGTGACACATCCATATAAAGCAATATTATTCAGTGCTAAAAAAATGAGCTATCAAGCCATGAAAATACATAGAAGAACCTTAAATGCATATTACTAATTGAAAGAAGTCAATTTGAAAAGACTACATATTGTATGAGTCCAACTATTTAACATTCTGAAAAATGCAAAACTAGGGAGACAGTAATAAGATCTTGGTTGCCAATGTTTGAAGGGTGGGGGAGAGAGATGAATATGTGGAGCACAGAGGATTTGTAGGGCAGTGAGAATAATATGTAGGATATTGTAATGATGGATACATGTTACTATACATTTGTCCTAACCCATAGAAGCTAGGACACCAAGAATGAACCCTAATGTAAACTATGGACTTTGGGTCATTATGATGTGTCAGTTTCGGTCCATGAATTGTAAAATATGTATCACCCAGGTGGGGATGTTGCTATGAAGGAGGCTGTACATGTGTGAGGGCAGGGGGTATATGGGAACTCTCTGTATCTTCTCAATTTTGTTGTGAACCTTAAACAATTCTAAAAACATAAACTCTTAAAAAAATTGGACAGTAACCAGCATTTGTTGACAAATACAAAAATTAGAAATATGTATTCTTCCAGAGGAAAAGTCAGTTCCTGAGATGGTAGTTGGCACAGTAACTCCTACCTTCAAGGAGTTTATAATGAAATTATGGAATCAATATCTATGTATATGGAAAGATTACAGAAGTCTGTTAAGTAGATTGCCTATCACAATTCATCATAAAAGAATTTTCCAAGTTTGCTAAAGCTCACCAGACATTTTTATGGTATGAGAAATGAGATTCTTGAAATCTGCTTTCGCAAAATTAATGCTGTTTGTAGCACTATGATTCACCTATAAAACTAGAATCCTCTGTAGACTCAACTCCTCTGACAATATAAATTATTTTCTTCTTCAATTTAGGAAGTTTTAATTAGAAGAGCCACATACAATCACTTGCTAGGAATTGGAATAAATGCAAAATGCATATAACTCCAGAAACTGAGTGGGTTAAAAATGAGAAAATAAGAAATGAATCTCTTCTGTTAACAAGCACATATTATACAATCAGCATGGAAAACTCTATGGAAATACAAACTACATTTTCTCTTTAGTAGGGTTATGCTTCGCCAATATTTGTCATATCTCTTTTGGTTCCCAGGAGATGCTATTTCCAGGGGGAATGTCTAGAGGAATCTATAGGAGGTAATTTTCATTTGGTTCAAATGGTGCACCAGGGATTTCTTAAATTTAAGCTTAAATAGATTAAATTTACTTTTATTTACTGTCTCCTCAAATAACTGTCTGTAAACTCATCCTTCTCTTAAATATTTTTCACTCACCCCAAGTTCTCGCTTAATTACATAAAGACAAGTAAAATGCTTCCAAGAAAAAAAATTACTTAGTTTTGATGATCAGTTTTTTTTAAAAAAATGGAAATCTAATTTTTGCAGTATGCTTCTTTTTATTGTTTTCACAATTGATCAGATGCTTCAGAGTCATATATATGTACATGCAGTAAATACAAATGTTATATGTTCCGTGTTTCATTTTGTAACAATGGGTATTAGAAAGAGTATTCCATGTTTTCATCCTCAAAATTATATGTGCTTAAATTTCATGGTTTGCCTAAATAAACCATATGCTAAAGAACTAGTAGTGGAAAAGATATGAGTACTAAAAACGTCATCCAGGAAAGGAAGTTCAAACATGTTCTAGCGATATACTAGTAGAAATAGTTGCAAATTCTGTGCGCGTGTTGCTCTGTCATACCTGGGAAAATTAATTCATATTTTACCCTCTGGCAGAATCCCTTTCTCCTCTTGCCTTTGTTCCCACTACTTCCTATGTGTCCTCACATTCTTTAAACCCACTTCAATTGCCAGTTCACCCAAGAAAGCCCCTTGGATAGCCACCTTAGGCTGACTTCCCTGTTTTTGTGTCCCTTGCATGCTGCCATGTGATTTTTTCCATTAGCCCATAAGCTCTGGACATCAGGGACTATCTGTCTAGTGAGGTGCTCTCACAGGGTTCTGCCAATGAGACCAGAACTTTTGAATTCATGGCATGTTGTTTAATGAAATGTATTATTTTGAACAGTTCTTAAGAAATTTTCAAAATTGAGCAAATATAACTTGTCAGATAGTTGAAGCCATTTGGAATGTAAATATAATTTTAATATATATTGGGCACCAACTACAAAGAATATAGAAGCTAAAGAAATACCAGTAACTTCCCTATGATTAGTTTTTTCCTATGAGAATTATTCTCTGTGAAATTTAGTAAGCCAAAAATTGTTTGTTTTTCTCAAAGCTGTGTTTATGAAATGCTGTGCTTAAAACAGATATTTTTCTGAGTTAGATAAATTCCACACAAGTTCATCCATTTAAGCATGAAACACTTGACCCTCATTTCATTTCAGTCTTCTAATCAGTTTAAATGTACCACCAGCCTGACTCTCACATATTTCAATATTCCTTCCTCTCTTCAGCTGCCCCTTCCCCTCACATAACCCTCAGAGGAAGAGCAATTATTTGATAAAATGAAATCAGGTAAATAAGCTCTATTAAAAGAGAAACCAAGTAGCCAGCCATATTAAAGCTATTTAGGTTTCTGTGTCTTGGTGAAACAACAATAACTATTTATTGTGATGCTTATTTTTATGAGCATTTCAGGGCCCATCTGTGGTATTAATGGCTTATGAAGCAAACCTATGCATTAAGAGAAACTGTTTTCATTGAGATAAATGAAGCAGAGGCAAAGGAAAATGAGGCAAGGTTCACCTTGTGAAAGTCACAAATTAGATGTGGCGCACTGCCACAGGCAAATTTGAATTCAATAGAATAAAGCTGGCAGCCATGAGCATAATGGAATAGGCTTATCAAATGAGGTTTTGTATTTTTTTAATAATGTACATTTTATGGGGAGCAGCATAAAACTAGTCACTAGAATAAAATATAATTTAAAAAGAAAAATTCAACAACAGATTCTTTTTTTAAATTGAAAAACAAACTGCCTCAAATTTGCACCAAGTGAAAGGTGTAGAGAAGCTTGTAAACAGGCTCCCTCACCTCCTAATTCCTGATGACTATCCACAGTGTCTCATATTCTCCTTCCACTCTCATCTCTCAGCCCTGCCTCAAGAAAGAAGAATAAAAAACTCATGCAACAATTAGGATATAAAAGTACGTGAATTCGACTTAAAAATAGTTATTGTCCTTGGTCAGTAACATTATTCTGTAGGTGAATTTACCCAACATTTATTGAATACTCAGTATATTCCAGACCGTACTTTAGGTGCTTTTATATTTATTATCTCATTTAATGCTCACAAAAGTTCCTGCAAAGAATGGGATTATGCCTTATAGAATAAAATTCATTTATATAAAACACAAACAATGCATGCAAGCCATAATGTTTTATGTTGAACCATCTGTCTTAACCTAGGCTATCAGGATCTGTGCTTCCCTTGAACTTCTGCCAAATTTAGAAATCTATATAAATGCACATGTTTTTCTCATTCGCAAGCTTGTGTTGCTATTACTCATTTAGTGAGTTAACAGTAGCACACACTAAATAGGATTCCTTTCCTTCATTGCTGTCCCCATCTTCCTGTGGTTAGCATATTCTCTTTCTGACCCTCCAGGAATCAGATTAATTTAAAATAAACAAAGTCTCAATTAGACAGGAACCTAGCATATAGTCATAAATCAGTCTTACACAGCACCACTCTGCTAGGAGCTTCAGAGTACAGAAACGTGACAAATGTGTATGTTGTAAGATGTTATGTTATTTATGAACAGAGGTTACAAATGTTATGTTATTTATAAACAGAGGTTTCTAAAATATTGTGACATGTGCAAAAGTGGAGTTGTGTACAAACTAGGGAAGTACATGGTAGGAATGGAACCTATTGGTAGAATAATACTCCACAGAAGCTTAGGAGCTGGGTTTAAGAATTAATACTAGTTGATCAAGGACAAAGGGCCAGAGAGGAGAGTGAAATTCGGTGTTATAAGCAGAAGAATCAGCGTGTGGAAACACATGGAAGCACGAAAGTGCATGGCACACAGGTTGTTATTGTGGAAGCATGACATGGGAGGGGGATGCGTGCATTAGAATAATTCATACTGCTGTTATAAATAAATCTCCAAATTTCGGTGGCTTAACAGTATGCAGGCTTAGTTCTTATTCATGTAAGGAGCCAGTGAGGGTATTCCTGACTGGAAGAGCCTTACTTCTATGCCCATGTAGTGATTCAAGGATCCAGGCTCCTTCCATCTTGTGGGTCTGTCATCCCTTTTTTGTATCCAGCTGGTGAAAGAGAAAAGAGGAAGTGAGGAGAAGACACATTTACTTCCTCAAACGTCTTGGCTCAGAAGTGACCCATCTCACTTTCGTGGACAGCCCACTGGCAAGAACTAGTCACATGGGCCCCACCTAGATGCAAGAAGAGGTAGGAACTGTAGTCTCTGGCTGGGCAACCACTTCTCAGAAGCAGCTTAAATTATGGAAAAGAGGACTAACAGGTGTGGGGACAGCTAGCTATCTCAGACGTCAGAAACAACTTGTTCCTTAAGCCATGTTGACTTCTTGCTGATTAGTTTAATTAGAGGCTGACATTAGAGTGGAAGAGGTATGGTAGCTGGTAGCGGGAGCATGGATAGTAGAAGAATAATAGTTCTTTCCATTCTCCCTGAGGCTCTAAATTTTCCAGAGCAATTGTGGATCCACTAAAGGATCACATCTGAGCATCTTGTGAATTGATCTTCCCTTCAATGGAAAGAGCAACTATCTTATTCCCTCAACAAGAATATTACCTTTGATTAAATTGAGTCCTCATTTAATTGAGAGGTCAAAGAATTAATGTTCATTTTACCAGTTCACTAATGGAGATAGTTTTGTTTAGGAACAGTGTTTATTATGAAATCACCTGTCTCACAATGATTTTAAGAATTTTAGATGGTAAATCAAATGTTTATGTTTTCAGTTTATGGTAAAAGCTTGCATTTATTTATTCATTTATTTAGCAGCATTTCTGATGTATAACAGACATGGTGCCATCAGTATATCTCTGAGTGGGTGGGATTTAAAGAGCAGTCCTCAACTTTTGTACCAACATACCTAAGGGATACTACATAGTTTAGTCAAAACAGTGGCTCATTGTGTCACTGATTTTCAACTGATAGGAAGTGCCATTCTTTCCCATTCCCACCTACCAGGGGAAAAATGCAAATCTCCAATGATGTCTATAGGTGCAGCTTGGCAGGGTACTGCAGGGATTCTGATATGACACTCTTTGGCAAGCCATGTCTCTACACTGTGTCCCACTACTAATTACTGATGCTGAGATTCAGCTACCACCTCAATAAGGCCGAATGGATTCCACATGAGTAAACCAGAGATCTGGCTGGTTAGAATGCAGGGACTCTAGAAAAGAGAAAAGGCAATAGGAAATACGCAGTGTAGGAACAGAGACAGCTTTATCCTGATGAAGAATTGTTTTTTAAAATATCATATAACTACTCCAGCAAAACCACCCAACTGTGCAATAGCCACCTAATTACTAAAGGCAGCTTTTTGACAGATGTTATTTGTGTGGCTATTTTTGCCCCTGAAATAAAAAGGAAAAATATATGCTAATATGCTAATTTAAGATAAAAGTATGAGAGAGTTTCAGCACTTCATGTTCTTACGCAGTTTGACAATGTTAATGTGCTTGAGCTACTATTGAATAAAAAGGCCCAATTACAATGGGTGTTGGAAATGTTCAAGAAAACAGGTCCCTGGTGAATCCCAGGTTCTTTGAAAAACATGCATTATGCAATCACTAAGAACTATTTGTGCAAAATCAAGTGTCTGGTCTGCTTATACATTGCTACACAAAACTCCTTCACATCATTTAGGTAAATTAATAACCACTACAGTTTCTAGTTTTAAAAGAGGCAGAGGCTCTTCCTTGAATGTTTATAGAAGGAAACAATTTGCTACTATTGAGGATAGATATCAATTGTCAACTAGAGTTCTACAGACCTGGAAAGTTTCTTACCTTCTGTCGCTTTGGGGGTCAATTTCTTATTGTGAATGAAAAGCTGCTTTTGCCCTCAAGAAAATGAAAAAAAAGTAGAATAACCTTTGTGCTCTCCCTGCCTGCCTTCCCAGCCTAGTATTTCAATATCTGAAGAGCTTATATTTGAATGTCATTAAATATAGCTAGTGATCCTTTAAATGAAATGGATTATATGGCAAATGGCTTACTGTCTTCTACCCTTCAGTTTAGTCACCTAAAAAAATTCACAATTCAAAATATGATATATAAAGTAATCCTAATTGATCTATATTTCTATTTTTCTTGGGGAAAATGTTTCATTGGTGATAATGTTTCAGTGTATGCTGATGTATCTTTCATCAATATCTTCTTACAGTAGCAAGGAAACTAGTCTTCTCAGCTGTCTCACTTACGGTTTGGAAGTTGCCATGGCTTCCAAAATTTTATTGGGGAAAGAGAACTGTAATTCCTCCTCCCCTAAGAAATGCTTTTGCTAATGGAAAGTTTACTCATAGATGTGTGACATTTTGAGCTATTTATTTCTTAATTCCAACAATTTCTTACCAATAGCCCTGCAAGCAAACAAAGGGAAATATGCTAATTAGACCGGGTCGACTAGACATCTTCCTGACATCTGACTTCCTTCTGGACAAAGCCATGGTGGTGGGGGTCGAGGCAGAGGCAGTTAGGGGTGATCAGGCCAGCAGGAGAGCAAGCAGTTAGGGGTGAGATCAGTCCTGTGCGGGGGAGCAAGCAGTTAGGGGGCAATCAGGTCGGCAGGGGAGAGCAGTTAGGGGGTGATCAGGCTGTCAGGGGAGGGCAGTTGGGGGCGATTAGACCAGCAGGCAGAGGTGGTTAGGGGTGATCAGGCAGGCAGGCAGAGGCAGTTAGGGGCAATCAGGCAGGTAGGCAGAGGCGGATAGGGGAGATCAGGCAGGCAGGCAGGTGAGCAGTTAGGAGTCAGCGGTCCTGGATTGTGAGAGGGATGTCCCAGATTGCAGAGGGTGCAGGCTGGACAGAGGGACACCACCTCCCATGCATGAATTTCATGCACTGGGCCTCTAGTCTACACTAATAAAAGAGAAACATGCAAATGCCCCCGGTGATGGAGGAAGCCAAGCTTCCCGCCTGCCCTGGCCGGCACTGGGCTCTGCTCAAGGCTACAAAGTTTCAATTATAGAAGATAAATGAATCCCAGATACCTGCTTCCAGCCTGCCCTGATCTCCACTCTAGGAGGTGCTAAAAAAAAAAAAAAAGGAGAGGCTGGGAGCTTAGGTCGCCAGGGGGTGTGGACAGCCTGCAAACAGCCATCAGCCCCTCACCCAGGCTGGCCAGGCACCCCAGTAGGAACCCCCATACTGAAGGGGGTGTGGCCAGCCTGAAAACAGACATCAGCC
>NW_005356635.1:7223885-7224468 GCF_000412655.1 Myotis brandtii
TTATATATATAATATATATTATATAACCATATATATATATTTTAGAGGCCCAGTGCACAAAATTTGTGTATGAGTGGGTGGTCTCTCAGTCTGGCCTGTGTCCTCTCAGTCTGGGACCCCTCAGGTGATGTCCACGTGCTGGCTTAGGCCCGATCCCCCCAGGGGTATCAGGCCTAAGCCAGCAGTCAGACATCCCTCTAGCAGTCTGGGACCCCTTGCTTCTTACCGCCTGCCTACTCAATGCTCCTTACCACTCGGCTCGCTGCTCCTTAGTGCTACCGCAGAGGCGGGAGAGGCTCCTGCCACTGCCGCTGTGCTCTCCAGCTGTGAGCCCAGCTTTTGACTGAGCAATGCTCCCCCTGTGGGAGTGCACTGACCACCAGGGGGAAATTCCTGCATTTATCATCTGCCCCCTCATGGTTAATGCGCATTATAGCGACCAGTTGTTCTGATCATTCTGCTGTAATGGTTGCTTAAGCTTTTATCAAATAGACTAGGGGCCCGGTGCATAAAATTTGTGTACTGGGGGGGGGGGTTGTCCCTAAGCCCAGCCTGCCCTCTCCCCCATCCTGGGAGCCCTCAG
>NW_005356635.1:7224601-7242171 GCF_000412655.1 Myotis brandtii
AATTATTTGAGCATATTATTTATTAACTCTAAAGTAATTTTAAGACTAAAGAACATCATCTTTAACATACTCTTTCTTTTGTTATTTAAAAACTGGTCTTTTCTTTTGTAATGAGATTCAGAATTAATTAGACACTTGGGCAAGTATGAACCTAAATACCCTTAAAGGGAAACTTGGGTAAAATACCAGGAAAGTGTTCCCTTTTAAGATAACTAATTTATTAAATTTTAATATTTATTGGCTTTAAGAAATATGTATTAAACATCATCTCTAAGTATAGAGTGTCAATACGAGAGGGGTGAGTGTAGAGTGAAATGCAAAAGATCTCCAGGTTCCTAGTCCCTTGGAAAGTTATAATTTAGGACTGGGATTAATTATTGGGCTTCCCATTACTGGTATGAAAATAAATCAGAGTCTAAAGGTTAAAATTCATTTTCATCGTTGTTTTCGCCCCCACAGTCAAACCTATTATAACAGCCTAAGATGTGGAGAAATCCTTGTAATTAGTAACTCTTCCCTCAAAGGATAAGAACATATAAATTGGATTTCTCACATAAAGTAAACTTATCATATGGGTTAAGTCAAAGGATTAAAAGGGAAAATATTCTTAGCTTATTCTTCTTTAAGTTTTCTCAGTTACATAAGAATGTTAACAGAATGAAAGTGTAGCCAGGGAATCTGAGGCAAAGTGTGATTTGTATTATTATTAATAAAAGTGAATAAGCTGGAGGAGATTCCAAGATGGCGGCCAGGAAGATGGCAGAGAGAGGAGTGTGAGTGAGGGAGGGAGCTAAAGGGGGATGTGTGACTGTGGTGTGTGTGTGTGTGTGTGTGTGTGTGTGTGTGTGTGTGTCTGAGTGAAGGACAGCTAGATCTTGCAGGACTTTTGGGGGCTGGTGGACCAGTCTCGCATAGCCGGGCAGCCTCTGCTACTGCTATAATCTCTCCCAGAACACCAGCTCTGTCATAGAGGCCACACCATCTTGCAGGAGAGAGCTGCTGTGACTGGGAGCCCAGACTCACCTCCACCCAAGGTGCTCTCAGACACCATCCAGGATCCTACAGCCACTCTGGTCAGGGACCTGCTGCCTCAGTTGCAGAACCATGGACACTGGGACTCCAGCCTCCCTGGCTGAGGGTCATTGTGAGTTCCAGAGCACGCTCCCCTCCTACCAGCCAGATACTTTAGGCCTGGGCACCATGAGTGCACCAACAGCTGCATGAGCAGCTGCTACCTGTAACTGGCCAAGGATCAGCTGCCACCCATGACCACCTGAGGAGCAGCCGCCACCTGTGACTGCATGAGGAGCAGCCGCTGCCTGCGACCACACGAGGAGCAGCAGCCCCATTACCGAGCAAGGAGAAGCTGCCTCGCGAGCAGCGTCCGCCCACGACCACCTGAGGAGCAGCCACCCTGCGACTGTTTGAGGAGCTGCCACCCCACAACCCTGCAAAGAGCATCTTCCCTGCAACCACGCAAGGAGAAGCCCTGCAAGCAGCCATCGCCCACAATCACCTGAGGAGCAGCCACTGCCAGCGACCACACACCTGGCCACCAAGCCCACTGCTGCAGCCACAGGCCCATGCAACTCAACACCTAGATCCTTCAGTGAGAGCAAAAATGGGGAGACAGAAGAGCAATCCCCAAAGGAAAGAAAAAGGGGATCACCAGAAATTGAACTAAATGAAACAGAGGCATGCAATATACCAGAAAAATTTAGCATAAGGGTCATACAGTTCATAAACTGGATGGATGAGAAAATCAACAACCTATGTGAGAATCAGGAGGAAATAAAGAGTGATATAAATAAATAAATAACACTATGGAGGCTTTCCACAGTAGAATAGAAGAAGTGGAGGCCCAAATTAGGGAATTAGAAGACAGGGAAGCAAAACAAACCCAATCTGAACTTCAATTGGAGAAAAAAATCAAGAGACAGGAGGAGAGTTTGAGGGAGCTTTTGGACACAATGAAACAAAACAAAGTATGTATAATAGGGGTGCCAGAATGCAAGAAGAAAAGAAAGGGTTAGAAAACGTATTTGTAGAAATAATGTCAGAAAACTTCACTGATGTGGGGAAGAAAAAACTCACACAAGCACAGAGAGTCCCAAACAAGATGAACAAAAAAAAGACCCACACAAAAAAATGTCATAATTATAATGGCAAATGTTAACAACAAAGAGAGAATCTTAAAGGTTGCAAGAGAGAGACAGAAAGTTATCTACAAGGGATCTCCCATTAGATTATCAAATGCTTTCTCAACAGAAACACATCTAGCCAGAAAGGAATGGGAGGAAGTATACAAAGTGATGCAAAAGAAGGGACTGAATCCAAGAATGCGGCAAGGCTATCATTCAAATTTGAAGGGGAAATCAGGAGCTTCACAGACAAAAAAAGGCTAAGGGAGTTTATCACTACCAAGCCCGCATTTCAAGATATGCTAAAGGGACTGTTGTAAAAAGAATTTTAAAAAAGGGAAGAAGGAACACAATCACAAAAAATAAAAATGGCTACAAACAAGTAGCATCAATAATAACTTTAAATGTATATGAACTAAATGCTCCAATCAAAAGACATCGAGTGGCTGAATGGATAAGAAAATATGACCCATATATATGCTGTCTACAAGAGACTCACCTCACAACAAGGGACTCACACAGACTAAAAGTGAAGGGATGGAAAATATGTTTCAGGCAAATGGAAATGAAAAATAAGCTGGGGTAGCAATACTTATATCTGACAAAATAGACCTCAAAGTGAAGGCCATAAAAAGAGATAAGAAAGGCCACTTCATAAAACTAAAGGGATCAATACAACAAGAGGATATAACTCTGGTAAACATATATGCACCCAATGCAGCAGTAGCACCATACTTAAAAAAAAAAACCCAAAAAACAAAAAACTTCTGGAAGATATCAAGAGAGAGATTGACAGCAATACAGTCTTAGTAGGGGACTTTAATACCCCACAGACATCACTGAATAAATCCTCTTGATAAAAAATTAGCAAAGAAACAGCAATCCTTAATGACTCACTAGATAAGATGGACTTAATTGACATTGCTATGACCTGCATGGCAGGGTTCAGGACCTGAAGGAGGGGCTGATGCACAAATGAAAATGCTATACAAGAAATATTAATTTAGAAGGTGTTGGGGGCCAGGTGGAGTCTCTTACTTGAAGAGACACACCTACTTCTAGCCTGGTCTGCTATTTATTTACTTGAATACACATTTGCCCTTTAGCAATGCATACAGGCATATCAAAAGTAAAGTTTGGTAAACAGGAAAAGAATTATCAGGTTAGGGAATTGCCTTGAGCCACAACTATCTCAACAGACGAAGTGTTTAGCATCAGCCCTGCTAATGCCCAAGGTCCATCGTCCTTCTGCTTTCCTTGGTGCACTGACAGTATAGGCAAGCGGTGGCTCTCACATCTCCCCCTTTTTGTTACTTAGTAAATCTTGAAAAGTGTATGCCATCTGTAGGGCTTGAGTCCTTTTAAGACTCTTCATTCCACAACTGCAGAGTAGAAATAAACATAAGAACAAGAATGAGACAGACAATAGTGGTTATGCTAAGAGGCAGATGTAGGGAGATCCAATGAAAAGGATTGAGTTCTTTTATGTCCTTTTTAAACTGCTGCCAGACATTGAAGGAACTAGTTTGTAGTAGGCTTGTTTCTGGGCCATCAGTTCTTTATGGGTCCTCTTCCTAATCACTGTCCCCTGTGACATGATGGCAATGATATTCGAGTTCTGGATGGTGGACAAATGGTGGGCAATGACAATGCATGTCCGACCTTCTCTGACTTTGTCCAGGGCAACCTTCACCATCACACAACTGATGACTGCTATCATGGCAAGGAAAACATTCTCAGGTGTTCTTGGGGTTCTTGTTCTGGACTGTCTCTTTTACCATCTGTGAGGTCATCTCTGGACTGTTTCTTGTCTGTCTCCTTCTCCCTCCATTCCTTATCTTCAGCTTGTTGCTTGGCACTACTGCTATCTGTGGCTGGAGTAGTCAATTGTCTGCAGCCACAGGTACAGGGTTAGGTTCCAGGTGCAAGATCCTCATTAGTCTGGTCAGTTCCTCTCTTGGATCCATGTTGAAGTTTAATGTTCCTTGCAGGAATTCACATGGGCTTGGAGGAGCAATTTCACTATGAGGAATTTATGCTAAGGAAAAAAACATCAGACGAATGCACCAAGTTGAATGTATAAAAATGGATTATTCATCTTAAGGTTTTTTTAATAGTGAAAAAATCCTCCAAAACAGGGAAGTATTTAATGAGAGGTATAACTGCATACAAATGCAACAAATGTGTTATATGTATTTGAAAAAATTGGGGTCATATTACACATGCAACATCTGGAGCATCTTTATATGTCAGTAACATACAACTATATCATCATTTTTAGTAATGACATTTTTGTTCCACTATAGATTTTCATATAATTTATCCATTAAAATGGTGTATACTGGCAGCCCATGACTTGGAGCTTACAATTGCATTTGCTTTTTCCTGCACATAATTTTAAAACTTAAAAATATCTTACAAAAATATGGATTTACAGTTAATTTTGATAAATCAAAAACTCTGGCAACCCCAAGCCCACAACTACAACCAGCAATCACCCACTAGAGCTGTCTGCATGGTCTGGGGCCCTCTCCATTTGCCACAATTGTCTTCCTTCCAGCCTATTTCACTGACTTCAGTTACTTTTCACTGGGAAAAGACTTGCATTATATCCACTAAAATCCTCATGGCTATCCCTGGATGAGGAATTCAGGGACATTTTTATTTTATAATTTTTCTACTTTAAGTATATATTCTGTAATAAAGTTTAATTAAAAACAGCAAAATATGTTTGGTTCTGTAATGGAAAATGTGATACAAAATGCAACAAGAGAATAACATGAGAAGAACGTAACGGTAGTGGTGAATTTAATAGGAAATTTAGAATGCACTAAAACTGTTGAGGAAAAAAATTAATGCTTCAAAAATCATTTTGACAAATATGTTTTATATTACTGGAAGGGTTATTTTTCAAAAGGATACCAGAGTTACAAAGATAAATAAGACAGAATCTCTTCCCTCTAAAAATCCAGAGTCTAATGAGGATCTCCCAGTGTTACCTTTTAATTGTGTAATCTAGAAATGTAATTGCAGAATAAAATAAGGACATAAGGTCCGGTTGGCATGGCTCATTGGATGAGCATCGACCTATGAACCGGGAGGTCATGGTTTGATTCCTGGTCAGGGCACATGCCTGGGTTTCTGGCTTGATTCCCAGTAGGGGACGTGCAGGAGGCAGCCAATCAATGATTCTCTCTCATCATTGATGTTTCTAACTCTCTCTTCCTCTCCTTCCTTTCTGAAATCAATAAAAATATATTTTAAAAAATAAGAACATAAGAACAAATCTATAGTGGAACAAAAATGTCATATGACCCCAATTTTAGAAATTGGGAAAACTATAATTTTGTTTTGGTGACTCGGTTTAATATGCCAGGATGATAAAAATCTCAGAAATCAATATTATTGTGGAATTATACTTGATTTTAACTGGGAATATGTCATAACACAATTTAGAACTATTTTAAAATACAAGGAAAAATTGAATACTAATACATTTACCAGAATATTCTGCACAGAAAAGTTATAAATAATTTTTTTTCTTGGGATTCCAAACATAATTAGATAAATGCCATGTTGCAAATACAATGGTTACTCCCGTTTTGCTGGCATAAAATTCTATATAAAGCAGAAAAAAAAATAAAGCAGATGTGATTTGGACAGAAATCCAAAGAAGTTTAGTAGCCAAAAATGTTCCACATCAATAAAAGGTGTTAAAGGAGTCACAGACACCAAAGATAACACTTTCAGGAGACTTTGATGTATGCTTTCACTATAATAAAAAATACTAGAGTCTAAAAAATACTAGAGTCTAAAAAATGAAAAGTTCCTCTAGTCAAA
Source organism: Myotis brandtii (assembly GCF_000412655.1). NCBI lineage: Eukaryota > Metazoa > Chordata > Mammalia > Chiroptera > Vespertilionidae > Myotis > Myotis brandtii. The sequence goes on from NW_005356635.1 coordinate 7,230,583, forward strand.
TTTTAATATTTGCTTTATAAAAACATCTCATGGTACCTCACAAGAAGCATTAAAGACAATTAAAATATAGAAATAGAGTGATCACTTGCAAATTGAAATATAAATTGACATGATAAAATGTGCAGATGACATAAAATAACGGTTGGGGATGCTAGGCATAAAGGATAAAATAAAACTGATGGAATTGGCTGAAAAGAAAATGCACAGGTAAATAAGTGGTATCTGTAATTCAATATATAGAAAAGTAAGGTAATGATCCTAGACACTAAATTCAAAAGGAATGTGCTGTTTATAGTCACTTGCTGCAAAACATTTAAGAGGACAATATCTCTGCATATGGGTAGAATAGCACAAGAAGTTTCTGCATAGGTTTTCATAGCAATAAGCCCCCTGAACAATTCAAGAGACACTAATAAAAGAATCAAGTTTCAGTAGAGAAAATTATGAAATAATTTTTAAAAATGTATCTGGGATTATGTATAAAAAGCTATATTTGTTTTTCTTCATTTAAAAAGTAGATAAATGATAAAGTTTAGAGAAAGATTATAAACAAAATTGATAAAAATCCAAGAGTTCCTGAAAATAGAAAGAAATGACACACAAAAGAGTACCATTCACAAACAAGGCTAAAAGAAAAAGCATAGGTTACAGTTCTGTACTTTTAAAGGAATATCTCTTTTTATAAATCACATTTTTAAATTTCTGTTATCTTTATAAATTATTTTTCTACAATGTTTTTATTATATTGACTAGAGGCCTGGCGCATGAAAATTCATGCACTCATGGGGCTCCTTCAGCCTGGCCTGCACCCTCTCATAATCCGGGACCCCTTGGGGCAGTGGTTCTCAACCTTCCTAATGCTGCGACCCTTTAATACAGTTCCTCATGTTGTGGTGACCCCAATTTCATTGTTACAAATTGAACATAATTAAAGCATAGTGATTAATCATGAAAACAATATGTAATTATATATGTGTTTTCCAATGGTCTTAGGTGACCCCTGTGAAAGGGTTGTTTGACCCCCAAAGGGGTCGTGACCCACAGGTTGAGAACCACTGCCTTGGGGGATGTCCACCTCGGGGGATGTCTCCATGGGGATTGGGCCTTAGCTGGCAGTCAGACATACCTCTGGGAGCCCTCAGGGGATGTCCGACTGTGGCTTAGACCCAATCCCTGGGGGATCAGGCCTAAGCTGGCAGTCAGACATCCCTCTGGCAGCCTGGGAGCCCTTGGGGGATGTCTACCTGCCAGCTTAGGCCCGTTCCCCAGGTGATCAGGCCTAAGCTGACAGTCAGACATCCCTCTGGGAGCCCAGTGCAGTCAGACATCCTTAGCACTGCCAAGGAGGGAGGAGACGTTCCCGCCACCGCCGCTGCATTTACAGCCATCAGTCCAGCTTGTGGCTGAGCAGTGCTCCCCCTGTGGGAGCACACTGACCACCAGGGGGCAGCTCCTGTGTTCAGCATCTGAACTCTGGTGGTCAGTGCACGTCATAACAACTGGTCATTCCTGGTTGTTCTGCCATTAGGGTCAATTTGCATATTACCCTTTTATTATATAGAATTTGAACATTGCTCTCTCAACAAACAAAACTAAATTGGTCCTGAATAAAGAGCCTCTTAAACCTGTATCCTTAAAGACTCTTCCTGGTGGTATTGAACTTATATGTTTATCATCCTGGTATATGATTTTCCCATTAACTTCTTCATCAGGCCCAGGTTTCTGGACATGTTGGATTTGTAGGAACAAGATCCTGGCCTTAGTTCCAGCTCACTGAGCAGAGGCCTGCATGAGAACATTTGCCAAGTCACATCAGGCTGCAGGGCCCAAACCTTTTTTCTTTCCTCTGACCCTTACTATCACTTTCTCCTCCTCCTTCTTCAAATCCAACTCTTTCCCATCCATATTATATGATTCCTGCAAGAGACCCATTTCAGATTCAAAGACACACACATACTGAAAGTAAGGGGATAGAAAAAGATATTTCATGCAAATGGAAACAAACAAAAAAAGCTGGGGTAGCAATGCTTATATCAAACAAAATGAACTTTAAAACAAAGGCTATAATAAAAAGCAAAGAAGGACAATACATAATGATAAAGGGATCAATTCAACAAGAGAATATAACCCTTGTAAACATTGTCCCAGCATAAAAGCACTTAAATTTATAAAGCAAATCTTGATGAACATAAAGGGAGAGATTGACAATAATAGAGGTATAGTAGGGGACTTTAACACCCCATTGACATCAATGGATAGAAAATCAAGAAGGAAACAGTGGCCTTAAATGACATATTAGACTAGATAGATTTAATTGATAATTTGAGAGCATTTCACTTTGAAGCAGCATGCACCGGGCCTCTAGTAGATGTATAAATTCTCAAACAAAATATTAGCAAATGAAATTCAGCAAATACATTAAAAAGATCATACACTATGATCAAATGAGATTTATTTCTGGATGTAAGTTTGGTTCAATATTAGAATTAATAAAATAAATTAATGTGCTATACCACATAAACAAAATGAAGGATAAAAATCACATGATAATATCGATACAGAAAAGCATTTGAGAAAATCCAGCATCCACTTATGAAAAAAATTCTCAGTAAAGTGGGAATATATGGAGTATATGTCAACATAATAAAGGCCATATATGACAAACCCACAGCAAGCATCATATTCAATGGCAAAAAGCTAGTAAAAGCATTTTCCTTAATTTCAGGAACAAGACAAGGTGCCCAATTTCACTCTCTTTCTCAGCATAGTATTCAAAGTCCTAGCCCCAGCAATAGCAGACAATAAAAAGAAAATTGGAAAAGAAGAAGTAAAACTGTCATTATTTGCAGATGACATCCTATATAATAAAAGCCTAATATGCAAATTGACCAAACGGCAGAACAATCGGTGGGATGACCAGTGGAACGACCAGTCAATATGATGCACATTGACCACCAGGGGGCAGACTCTCAATGCAGGAGCTGCCCCCAGCCAGCAGGCCCCAGGCCAGCCAAGGTGGGTGCCAGTGGGGGTCCCCCAATTGCCCTGTTGGAAGGTGACTGGCAGCTGCGGCGGGGAGTGGGGCTGGCCTCTGCAGCGGCAGGGTGATTGGGGGGCAGGGCTGGCCAGCGAGTGGGCTGGTGCTGCCCCCAATTGCCCTGTTGGTTGCCTCCCGCAGAGGGAGGTGACCAGTAGCAATGGCGGGGGTGAGACCGGTGAGTGGGCAGTGCCAGGCTGGCCAAGGCAGGGGCCAGCGGGGGCTCCGGATTGCCCCGCCAGTGGCCCCACAGATTGGCCCTGATCACCGGCCAGGCCTAGGGACCCTACCCATGCACGAATTTCATGCATAGGGCCTCTAGTAATTCTATCTATCTATCTATCTATCTATCTATCTATCTATCTATCTATCTATCTAACCTATAGATTCCACCAAAAACTACTAGAACTAATAAATGAATTCAGTAAAGTAGCAGCACACAAAATTAATATTCAGAAATTGGTTGCATTTTTATACACCAATAATGAATTATCAGAAAGAGAAATTGAAAAACATTCCCATTTATAATTGAATAAAAAATGCCTAGAAATATATTTAACCAAGGATGTGAAATACCTGTACTCAGAAAATTATAAGACATCGAAGAAACAAATAAAAGGAAGCATATCCTGTGCTCATGGATAGGAAAAATTAATATCATTAAACTGTTCATACTACTCAAAGCAATCTATAGATTCAATGCAATTTTTATCAAAATGCCAATGGTATATTTTTTACAAAACTAGAGCTAATAATCCTAGAATTTATATGGAACCCCAAAAGAAGATCCTTAATAGCCATAGCAATCTTGAGAAAGAAGAACAAAGTTGGAGGAATCATGCTAGCTAATATCAAACTATATTACAAGTCTAGGGTAATCAAAGCTGACACTTGCATAAAAACAGACGTATAGATCAATGGAACAGAACAGAGAGCTCAGAAATAAACCCAAGTCTATATGGTCAAATAATATATGATGAAGGAGGCAAGAACATACAATGGAGTAAAGACAGTTTATTCAATAAATGGTGTTAGGAAAATTGAACAGATACATGCAAAAAATGAAGCTTAGACCACCTTCATGCACCATATACAAGAATAAATTCAAAATGGACTAAAGTCTTAAATATAAGACTAGAAACCATAAAATCCTAGAAGAAAGCATAGGCAGTTAACTTTCTGACATTGCTCTTAGTAATATTTTTTTGGACATATCTTCCTGGGCAAGGGAAACAAAAGGAAAATTAGACAAATGGGACTATATCAAACTAAAAAGTATTTGTGCAGCAAAGGAATCCATCAACAAAACCAAAACACACCTTACTGACTGGGAAAAGATATTTGCCAATGATACATCCAAAAAGGGGATAATATCCAAAATTTATATGGAATTCATACAACTCAAAACCAAAAAGCCTTCAAACAATCTAATTAAAAAATGGGCAAAGGACCTTTATGGACACTTCTCTGAAGAGGACATACAGGTAGCCAATAGACATACAAAAGGATACTCAACATCACTATTATCAGATAAATGCAAATAAAACAACCTCACCCTGTCAGAATGGCTATTATGAATAAATCAACAAACAACAATGTTGGTAAGAATGTGGAGAAGAGAAAATGTTGTAAGAATGTATTGATCGGATTGCAAATTGGTGCAACCACTATGGAAAACAATATGGAGGCCCCTCAGAAATGAAAAATAGAGCTATATTATGACCCAGGAACTCCACTTCTGTGAAGAAACCCAAACACTAATTTGAAAATATATATGCACCCCTATGTTCATTACAGTGTTATTTACAATAGCTATAATATGAAAGCAACCCAAGTGCCCATCAAGAGATGAGTGAATAAAAAGGTAGTGATACATATATACAATGGAATATTATTTGTTCATAAAAAGAATGAAATCTTATCATTTATGACAACATTAATGAACCTAGATGGTATTATGCTAAGTGAAATAATATATTTCAGAGAAAGACAAATAACGTGATTTCTCTTATATGTGGAATCTAAAGAACAAAATAACCCAATAAACAAAACAGAAACTGATGGTTGCTAGAGGAGAAGGAGGTTGGGGGGCTAGATAAAAAAGATGAAGGGATTAAGAAGTGCAAATTGGTAGTTTCAAAATAGACATAGGGGTGTAAAGTACAGCATAGGGAATACAGTAAATAATATTGCAATAATTGTATAATGCCAGGTGGGTACTAGACTTATTGGGGTATCATTTTGTAAATTACTAGTATATAATTGTCTAACCCAGTGGTTCTCAACCTTGGCTGCACATTAGAATCACCTGGGAATTTTTTTAAAATCCTGATTTCTGGGCCTCATCCTCCGGAAATCCTGTTTCTTTGTTATGGAATGGGGCCACAACATTAGTAACAAAGAAACAGAATTTCCGGAGGATGAGACCCAGAAATCAGGATTTTAAAGAGATTCCCAGGTGATTCTAATGTGCAGCCAAGATTGAGAACCATTGGTCTAACCAATATGCTACACACCTGAATCTAATATAAAATAATATTAAATGCCAACTATAATTGGGGAAAAAAACAGGCACAAGATAAAAAGAAACCCAACTCCTTTCCCAATGTGAATTCCATCCAATGTGTTATAATATTGTAAATCAGCAAGCTTAACAGAAGATGCCAGTAAGCCAAATTAATATGGAGTCTCTTTATTAGCAGTCTCAGAGGAGTAACCTCCCAAGTCTGAGCAAAACAATGTGGAGGAAACTTTTTCTTTTATCCGCCCCGCCCCCCAGCTCTTTTGTCTCCTAAATATGGGTTTTCTGGACCTTTTGCAGCCTTTACAAAGAGCCCAATGTAGACATTTCTGCAGGCAGCTTGTAACCTTGAGCACAGCATAGCTTAGTTGCCTTGAGTACAGTACTATTCAGATAAAATGACACCTGGTATGGGAGTTGCCAGGGACAGCAGCAGAGCTGCTTGCAAGGCCAGATAATTTGAGCTTATTTTTCTATTATTTAAGCAAGCAGGTTTACAGAAGCCAAGAATAGCAGAACAAAGGACTATCTATGTTTAGTGGAAAATTTCAAACAGCAGTTTTTACAAAATAGAGATTTATAGGAACAAATGGAGTGCCTCTGCTTCCGTGTAAACCCATTTTACAGACCATATCATAGGGAGTAAGAACAAGATATTTAATCTGTGAAGACTCCTGGAATTGATCACATTTTATACAAATTTGAATTGAGATAATTTAAAATGTCTTAAAATTTTAATGAAATCTTACTGTAAAATCAAATTAGAATTCAGGTGACATCCCTGTGGTAACTTTTCTCATACCCAAAAGTTCAAGAGAACCTGAGGCCCTGTTGCATATCCTGTAATTACACTGAAAATAAAGATCAAGAGGTTTCTCCCTATGTTCAAATTAAAAGAAAAAAAAAGAATCTGAAAAAATCAAGACTTGTGTAATTTCAATGCTGATGGGCCGAGTACATTGCAAACTAGGCTATTTCTATAGCTGGTAAACAGAAATGATAGCTTACTCAGACTTACCAAGGCTGGCACTTCTTGGAGCATTCACCAAGTGGTGGCCATAGAGCTAGTGTTGAACAACTTACCTGAAAGTCAGTAACTTTGGAACCAAAGTTAGATGTCAGAAAACTACTATCACGCTGATTCAGGAGAGAGCACTCTGCCAAATATCAGCAATAATGTTGAAAAAATGCAAAGACAACATTAAGTAAAAGTACCTTCTAGAGACTGTATGTTTATGCAGGCCAGGCTAGATCCCCCATACTTTCTTTCCATTTATCCCATTGGAACTGAATCTTAATGCCAGTTTTGAGTTATGGGGAGACTTGCAGGAGTACATGCCTCCATTGCATAAAACTCCACCACTCTGTAATTCTGAGATTGCCAGGAGAAGTAACTCTAATTCTTGCCCTTTCTCTCCTTTTGTGCCCTGACTACTCCGCAGGTCTGGGGCAGCCTGGAAGCCTGGGGCCTCAGCCACTTGAGATTTCTGAACTCCAGTAACCTAGATTACACAAACTCCACAGCACCAGTAGCACCTGAAAATCTGCCTGCAGCTCTGCTTGTTTCACTGCTCCCTGGTGTCACACAGAAAATTTAATTTCTGTAGTAATAGAAGGTAAAGCAATATTCTCGATTATGTACTTTTAAAGACCTTTTTTTCAGGTTGAATTATTAGCCTAGATTTTTTCTGTTGTTGTTCAAATAGATCACTGTTGAAAAGCCTGGGTGTATATCTCTTGTGTAATTCCTGGGGTCCCTTGGGGAGACAGGTTTTATCTATTATATTAGTTTCCCAGTTTCTTAAATTGTGCCAGATTGGTACTTAAAACACATGTCAAAATGATGGAAAGTATAAAATAACTTGTGTGGCATTGCCTACATGCCTAAAAAATGTTCATAACATTTCATCCATAGTAAAATAGATTTTTATCTCCCAATAACTGAGTTACAAATGTGCTGTTGGAATTTATTCTGTTGATTTTAATTAAGGCTGGTTTATAAACAACAAATTGAGAATCATCGTTGCAAATGGATTATTTGTATCCACAATTACACTGCAGAAAGAAAACATGTCGCATCTCTTAGGCAGCTAATCCCTATCTAGGCAAGCTACCATGACTGTGTTGTAACTTCACCATCTTCAAGAAATGAATGCATTCTTTTTCAGCTGTAATCATCTTGGCTCAAAATACCCAGGCATTTTGTTTTGTTTAGTTTTGTTTTTTTCTGCAGAGGCCCTATGATTCATAAAAAACAAACAAACAAACAAAATACAAACAAAAAACCCCAACAACAACAACAAAACAAACAAACAAACAAAACAACAACAGAAACTGGCCAAAATAATTGTGTAAAAATTCCTCAAAGAAAAGAGCTACATAACTAATTGTGGATTCAATTTTCCAGTAGATGTTTTTCCCTTCTCCTCCTCCTTCTTCTTCTTCTTCTTCTTCCTCTTCTTCTTCTTCTTCTTCTTCTTCTTCTTCTTCTTCTTCTTCTTCTTCTTCTTCTTCTTCTTCTTCTTCTTCTTCTTCTTTTTTTAGAGAGAGTGGAAAAGACAACCTGGGACCCTTTGGTCTGCAGACCAGAACTTTACTCCTTCTCCTCCTTCTCCTTCTCCTTCTCCTTCTCCTTCTCCTTCTTCTTCTTCTTCTTCTTTTGTTAATCCTCTCTTGAGGACATTTTTTTCATTGACTTTTAAAGAGAGTGGAAGGGCGGGTTAGAGATAGATAGAAACATGGATGTGAGAGAGACACATCAATTGGATGCCTCCTACATGCACCCCGACCTGAAACTGGGGCCAGGGATTGAGCCTGCAACCAAGGTACATGCCCTTGACCAGAATCAAACCCACAACCCTTCAGTCCAAGGTCAACACTCTAGTCTAGCCACTGAGCAAAACAGCTAGGGTTGATGTTCTTTCTCTAAATTAAAGAACAAAGTCACCGAAGCAAAACAAAACAAGACGCAGCAAACAAACAAGCACAACCTTTTACTTAGGACATTTTGTTCAGGACATTTTTGTACCTTTAATAAAATGCACATATATTTACATCAATACTGGGGAAATAATGCTCAGAGAGGTTATGGAATGGAAGCCTCTGGAAAGACATGCATCACTGTCACAATGTGTCTCAATCTCACAGTGGTTCAGAAACATAAATACATGGAATGATTATTTTTACCACTTAATGACTCACTAGATCCATAAGAGATTTTCATAGATCCAGTTCAAAGAATTGTGAAAAGCAAAATTATGATTTGAATATGAAGTCAAAATTTTCCATTTTTAACAAAAGAAGACTAAAGATGGAGGGCAACTTGAAAGTTTAGTGAATGCATGAGGCTCATGAATTAAATCCTCCAAATTGTCATGTTTCTTATTATTTTCTTTTTTTGTTTTTTATTTTATTTTTAAAAATTCTTTATTGTTTAAAGTATTACATATGAATCCTTTTCCCCCCATTGACCTCTCCCCACTCACCAACCACTCCTCCCCCCCGCAAATCCCGGCATAAGCCCTCACCCCCTGCTACTGACTGTGTCCATGGGTTATGCTTATATGCATGCATATGAACCCTTTGGTTGATCTCTCACTCTCTTCCCCCAGCCCCACTCCCCGCATCACCATTTCCCCCAGAGGTTATAAGATCTGTTCAATGTTTCTATGTCTCTGGATCTATTTTTGTTCATCAGTTTATGTTGTTCATTATATTCCACATAGGAGTGAGAACATGTGATATTTATCTTTCTCTGACTGACTTATTTCGCTTAGCATAATGCTCTCCAATTCCATCCATGCTGTTGCAAATGGTAAGAGTTCCTCTGTTTACTGAGCCAGTGTGATTTCAGTAACACCAATTTGGTTTTCAAATTTTTATTTGGTGTTTCTGCATCTCCAAATTATACGCTAACCACGCAGCCTTTCATGAATTCAGGCAAGAGCAGGTGCCACCAAGTCCTTCAAAATGACCAGTTTGGGGTTTGTACAGAGTCAGTCCTTCAGCGACATGTCGCCCACATGTGCCTCGCCTTGTAGCGGTCCTGTTGCCATATCAAGCTTAACATCCGAGAGCATCAGGCTTTTTTTTAATTTTTCATGAAGAGGGTTAAGGTACATTATCCCCCTGCTGTGTACACGTGGATGAATGTGCCTGTACTCTGGGTTAGGTCTGGTTGATCTCTAACAACCATATGCTTCTAAAGTCAGTTTCTAGATCTTAGTTCTCCTGAATAAGCTGTGACCCAATTTCTCATTTTCAGTGCACGAGAGCAGAGAATTAAAACTTCTTAATGTTACCTGTCTCTATTGGTGTGACCTTGCATTTCAGGGGTTAGCATTTCAGGCCCAACGTGGTCATCAACAACATCATTTACAGCCTGAATAGAATGAACCTGGCTTCCCGGTCCGGAGGAGGGTTCCAGCCCCACCATCATCCTTGTTCTCAAGCTGCTTTGTAAAGCAATCATCTGAGGATTTAGCATTACAGTGGGGCCTTGACTTACGAGTTCAATTCGTTCCGAGACTGAGCTCATAAAGGAGCTCGTTAAGGAGCTCATTAACTCAAATTACTCTATCAACTCAATGCAAAAAATCCGCCGAGAGACAGCTGGTATCTCAAAAAACTCGTTAGTCGGGACATTCGTAAGTCAAGGCCCCACTGTAGTCCCATTTGTTTATTGTCTCTGTAGTTTCCATTGTCCTAGGAGCTGCATCAGTAAAGATATTGCTACAACATATGTCTGATATTTTGCTGCCTATGGCTTCTTCTAAGATTTTTATGGTTTTTACCTCTTATGTTTAAGTCCTTTATCCATTTTGAGTTTATTTTTGTGTATGGTGTAAGTTGGTAGTCTAGTTTCATTTTTTTTTTTTTTGCGTCTATCTGTCCAATTTTCCCAACACTATTTATTGAATAGACTGTCTTGACTCTATTGTATGTTCATGCCTCCTTTGTCAAATATTAATTGAGCATAATGGCTTGGGTCGACCTCTGGGTTCTCTGTTCTGTTCCATTGGTCTATATGTCTGTTCTTGTGCCAGTACCAGATAGTTTTGAGAACAGTGGCTTTGTAATATAGCTTGATATCTGGTATTGTGATCCCTCCAGCTTTTCTCTTTTTTTTTCTCAGGATTGCTGCAGCTATTCAGGGTCTTTTTTTATTTCATATGAAATTTTGGAGTGTTTGTTCTAGATCTGTGAAGTATGCCATTGGTATTTTAATGGAATTGCATTGAATCTATATATTGCTCTGGGTATTATGGACATTTTAATGTTGTTGATTGTACTGATCCATGAGCATGGTATATTCTTCCATTTGTTTATGTCTTCCTCTATCTCTTTTTGCTATGTCCTGTAATTTTCCAAGTACAGGTCTTTTACTTCCTCAGTTAAGTTTATTCCTAGGTATCATAATTTTTTTGTTGCAATAGTAAATGGGATTGTGTTTTTAGTTTCTCTTTCTGTGAGTTCTCTGTTGGTGTATAAAAAAACTGTAGATTTCTGGGTGTTGATTTTATATCCTGGTACATTGCCAAACTAATTTATAATTCATTTATTTGATGGAGTCTTTGGGGTTTTCTATGTAAAATACCATCTCATCTGTGAATAATGACAATTTTACATCTTCTTTTCTAATTTGGATGCCTTTTATTTCTTCTTGTCTGATGCTAAGGCTAGCACTTCCAGTACAATGTCAAACAGGAGTGGTGAAAGTGGGCATCCCTGTCTTGTTCCTGTCCTTAGGGAAAATGATTTTAGTTTTTGCCCATTGAGTATGATGTTGGCTATAGGTTTGTCATATAAGTCTTTTATTATGTTGAGGTATGATCCCTCTATTCACACTTTGCTGAGAGTTTTTACCAAGAATGGTTGTTGGATTTTTTCAAATGCTTTTTCTGCACCAAATGATATGATTATGTGATTTTTGTCTCTCAATTTGTTTATGTGATGTATCACGTTTATTGATTTGTGGATATTGTACCAGCCTTGCATCCCTGGAATAAATCCCCCTTGGTCATGGTGTATG
>NW_005356635.1:7242208-7244737 GCF_000412655.1 Myotis brandtii
ATTTTGTTGAGGATTTTTTTAGCATCTTTCACCAGGGATATTGGCCTGTAATTCTCTTTCTTAGTAGTGTCTTTATCTGGTTTTGGGATTAGGGTAATGCTGGTTTCATAGAAAGAGCTTGCAAGTGTGCATTCCTCTTGAAACTTTTTGACTAGTCTGATGAGGATAAGTTTTAGTTCATCTTTGAAAGTTTGGTAAAACTACCCTCTGAAGCTGTCCAGACCAGGACTTTTGTTTGTTGGAAGTTTTTTGATTACTGCTTTAATTTCATTGGTAGTTCTGTGACTATTCAGGCTTTTCTATTCTTCATGCTTGATTTTTGGAAGATTGTATTTTTCTAAGAATATGTCCATTTTGTCTAGGTCAGGGGTGGGCAAACTTTTTGTGAGTGCGTGCCCAAACCAGCAAAATCTCTGACTCAAAATTCTTCTGCGTGCCAACCCTAATTTTTTGAGAACATGTTATGCCTACTTGATATCTCTTAAGGTGTACGTATGTGAAGAACCTTGAAGAAATAATAAAATTCATTCGAGCGACAAAAACACAGTATATGATGATGAAAAATACATTTATTTTTTAATGTATACATGTACACTGATAGTCCGACAGAAAACTTTATGACTCCGTTTGATATTATCAGTGGGACTTTTGCTGCTGCATCACTGATGACAGAGATTTTACATCAGGTTTATATTTCGTGACCTTCAGAGATATGCACGAGCTACTACTTTCATCCGTCAGGCTACTCCTATTACGAGACTTAACAAAATTCATCACTGAGAACAAAGATTCACAAGCATATGTGGATGAAACCAAAACACTGGTCGGATCTAGGAAGGCAGGGAGAGTTAAGGCAGAGGCATAGAAATTGCTCTTCCCCTCTCTCGTCAATCCATGTCTATGGTCTTTAAGATAACTTGTTATGTAAAATTATTTATTTATCTAAGATGCACCTACACTGAATTTATCTGAAAAATAAAAAAGTCGATATTAAGAAAAAAATTGTAAATGGAAAATTATAAGAGAGGGTTTCGTGTGCCAGCAAAAGTTACTGGAATGCCATGTTTGGCACGTGTGCCAGGGGTTGCCCACCCCTGTTCTGTACTGAGATTTTACTGCTTAGATGATCCCACCTCACCCCCAGAAGTCTTTGGTCAACCAATTAGACCAAGTAGTACTTCAAGTAGAGCACAAAATTAAGTTTCAGCATCTCCCTTTATATATTTTTTGGCTCTTCTAAGCATTATTTAACCTGGTTAAATGCTGTTTGTTTATCTTTAAAATACATATGCTATACATTTTTTTAGTTGATTAAAGTTAGAAAAAGATAACTAATAATCTAGTAGGAGGGACATAGATAATTCTGGGCTTTTCTAGTTGCTTTCTTTCTAATTCTTTGAGTTGTAGAGTTAGATAATTTATTACCATTTTTTCTTGTTTTTTTGAGATAGACCGACAGGGCTATGAACTTCCCTCTCAGGACTACTTTCACTATGTCCCATAGTATTTGGATTGTTGTGTTTTCTTTGTCATTTGTTTCTAGGATGCTTTTAATTTCTTCTTTGATCTCTTTGGTAACCCAATCATTGTTTAATAGCTGCTATTTAGCCTCCACATGCTTGATTTTTTTACATTGTTTATTGTAGTTGATTTCTAATTTTATGTCATTGTGATCTGAGAAGATGCTTGGTATGATTTCTATCTTAATTTGAAGAGACTTTGCCTGTGTCCCAATATGTGGTCTATCTTTAGAAATGTCCAGTGTGCACTTGAGAAGAATGTGTAATCTGGTGCTTTGGAATGAAATGTTCTGGAGATGTCAATTAAGTCTATCTATTTGATCTTGTGTATTGTTTAGGATTGCTGTTTCTTTTGTTTAGAGGATTTATCCAGTGTTGTCTATGGGGTATTAAAGTCTCCTACTATGATTGTGTTGCTGTCAATCTCTGCCTTGATATCTTCCAGAAGTTTTTTTATGTATTTCGGTGCTCCTGCAGTGGGTGCATATATGTTTACCAGAGTTATATCCTCTTGTTTAATTGCTTCCTTTTGTATTATAAGTGGCCCTCCTTACCTTTTGTTATGGAATTCACTTTGAGGTTTATTTTGTCAGATATAAGTATTGCTACCCCAGCTTTTTTTTCACTTCCATTAGCCTAAATTTTTTTTTTTCTGTCACTTCACTATCAGACTTTGAGAGTCCTTTGGCTTGAGGTGGATCTCTTGTAGACAGTATATATATGGGTCATGTTTTCTTATCCATTCAAATACCCTATGTCTTTTGATTGGAGCATTTAGTCCATTTACATTTAAGATTATTATTTGTAGGTACTTGTTTACATTTAAGATTATTCTTTATAGGTACATTTTTATTCTTTATGCTGGTGTTCCTTCTTCCCTTTCTTTTTTTTTAAATTAAATTTTTATTGTTCAGATTATTACAGTTTTTCCTCTTTTTTCCCCCCATAGCTCCCCTCCACCCGGTTCCCACCCCACCCTCTGCCCTTACCCGCCCCCCCACTGTCCTCA
>NW_005356635.1:7246960-7258239 GCF_000412655.1 Myotis brandtii
TGTCTTTTAGTTGTATTTTTGAAGTGGTTGTGCGAGGCAGCAATTTCCGGTGTTTACCTATGCTGCCATCTTGGTTTCTCCTTCCCTTTCTATTTCTTCTTTTTACAACTGTGCCTTTAGCATTTCTTACATTGCTGGCTTGGTTGTAATAAACTCTTTTAGTCTTTTTGTGTGTGTCTGTGAAGCTCCTGATTTCACCTTCAATTTTGTGATAGCCTTGCTGGGTGTAGTATTCTTGGATTTAGTCCCTTGCTTTGCATCACTTTATATATTCCATTCCATCCATTCCCTTCTGGCCTTATGTGTTTCTGTTGAGAAATCAGTTGATAGCCTAATGAGAGATCCCTTGTAGGTAACTTTCTGTCTCTCTCTGGCAGCCTTTAAGATTCTTCTTTTGTGGTTGATGTATGCCAATTTAATTGTGATGTGTCTTAGTTTGGACCTTTTTGGGTTCATCTTGTTTGGGGCACTGTGTGCTTCTTGGACCTGTGTGGCTTTTTTTCTTCCTAACATCAGGGAAGTTTTCTGTCATTTTTTCAAACAGGTTTTCTATTCCTTGCTCATTGTCCTTTCCTTCTGGCACCCCTATTAAGCAGATGTTTTGTTATGTGTTGTCCCAGAGCTCCCTGAGACTCTCTTCCTGCTTTTTAATTTTTTTTCCAGTTGCTGCTCTGCTTGGTGTTTTTTTCTACCTTATCTTCTAACTTGCTGATGTGGTCCTCAGCTTCTTCTAGTCTACTGTTGAGGCCTTCCATTGTGTTCTTCATTGCAGCTATGTCATTCTTCATTTCTTCTTGATTCCTTTTCATGTTGGTGACATTCTCATTCAGCTCCTTATAATTCTCATTGAGTTGTGTGTATTTGTCATCCAGACGTTTGAGCATCCTTATAACCATTACTCTGAATTCTTTCTCTGACAAGTTATTGCCTCCATTTCATTTAATTCATTTTCTGGTGAGTCCTCTTTTTCGTTCCTTGGGGGTTGTTTTTTTGTCTCCCCATATTTTGCTGTAGTGGTGGTAGGGGCTCCCTGTCCAGGAAAACCTGGTCTGCCAGCCCCTGATAATCCTGCAGGATCTAACAGTCCTTCACTCACTCACTCACTCACACACACACCACACGTCCACACACTCCCCTTTCAACCTCTCTCTCACTAACACCCTCTCCCTCACCTCTGTCCTGCCAGCCACCATCTTTGATCCCCCTATTATTTTCATAGTAAATCAATATAGAACTTAAAAAATTCACTAAATTAGCTCATATGCAGCAAAAGTATAAGCTAACATGAAAGATGTTAATAGTGCCATTAGCCAGTGTGATTTCCATCATTATCAGTCATCATTCTAAGAATGGTAAGTGGCAGATAAAGAGCTCAGAGCTCAGCTGAAATTTCCATCTTTTTTGTAGTTAGCATGTAAAATTCATATACTTGGTTTCTAAATTGTCACCCTTTTGTCACAAATTGTTCATTATATTTTCTTAGACTTGTGAAATGGGAAATATTTTATTTAAAAGAAACAAAGGCAGAAAACATTGAGTAAAAGACCTATGACTTTTTTTGTTTAGAATGTGTATTTTAAAATCTTTAGCAGTGATTGTAGACTATAAATGAGTCAGTAGAAGCTAGGAATTCTGGCGATTAAAAAATGAAAGAAAGGAAAATAAAAATAAAAGCTAAACTGTGACTAATGCAACCTGAAGAAGGGTTCTAGATTTTTTAAATTAAAAGTTACTTTGAAAGCCTCATTTGAAAGGGGCCTCAATGAAGCAGTTCAAGAAGCTCATTACATCATGTGTATGTTGTTTACTTTAATCAGAAGTTACACTGGTTAATCTTTGGTGATTATAGTGAATATAATGCCACATATAAAAATTTGTTAATACTAGAATGTCTTATTCAAAGATTAAAATGTAGATAGAATATACTAGAATTTTGGTCTCGTCTAAATAGCAGAAGAAAGAAAAGGAAGTGAGGAAAAGGGTTTACATTGTTCTCTTTAAGCGAGAGTGTGGCAATATTAACTTAGTTTCAGGGTAATGTATTACAGTCTTTGTTAGTTTTTATTCTTCTTGGGGGCTCTTTCTTAGATGCTTAATGTTGGGATGATTGCTTGACACCCAAAAACCAAGAGATAGCATGTTGCAGAATTTGAATTAATGTTACACTTCCCTTATCAGAATTCAGTTTTTACTCTGTAACATGCCCAGCAGATAGAATTTAAATGCATGTATTGTGCAAAGAGAATGGCTGTACTTAGTAATAACTCACAAACTACCAGATCTTCAAATGATTTTTGAACCATCATAAAAAATTAAATTTTGTTCCTAAGTGGCTTTAATGAAAAAACATATTTTGACTGGACTTGAATTCTGTAAGAATTTCAAATTTGTATATAACATGTGTGAAATATCTGTTTATAAAAAAATTGTTATCTCCCACTATTCTGAATGATTGTACCATATTATGATTTCTAAAAATTCTATTTTAAAGCAAGATGCTTCATGAATGGGTAAGTTTTTATAACATAGAGGGCATTATTTTTAAATGTATTTGTTAAAATAAACATTTTATTTTTATTTACTAAAAGAACCTTAAAAGAATAACTGTCATATGACACCCACCATTTTACGCAAGTGCACTAAAACAGTGCATCCATATGTGTGCAGTTTCTAATATATGCTTTTTAATCATTCTTCTTGCTTCTTCAAGATAAAACAACAACTTACACTCACTGGCATTAAATGACAGAAATCACAGTTAGTAATTCTGGTTGAAGTTGTTTGTTAATACTTCATATTTATAAAAAAAAATAAAACCTCCCTGTTCTAGGTTTTAATGTATACTGCAATTGAAAAACGCAAATAGTACCAGAGAGCATATGGTTTTTTAATTTCCTTAAAAATAAAAAGCTAGGGAATTAAATGCCTGCTAATGAAGTGTTACATTTCTTAGTTTTCTGCAACTCATTTTTATTGGGAAGAAACACACAAAACTCCCTCCCTTAAAGTGTCTCCCATTTTCCTATTCTCAGAAGAGAAATAAGAATGATCTATAAAAAAATGCAGTTCAATGACTGAAAAACTGAAGCAAAAGGAGGCATTCTTTTAAAAATCTTGCATTCCTTTTACATATGTGACAAGAGGTGTAGAGTTCAGATGTTCAAAAATTTATTTTAACAGATTTTTTTCAATGGATAAATATTTCAGTAGAATAGTCTCAGTAGTGTAGGGGAGTGACAAATGAACACTTTGGGCTCACCTGACCCCTGGCAACACTGAGCTAACTTACTTGTTCTCCAAATGGATCCTTTTATACATCTCTCTCTTCCTTGAAATGTTGATTAAAACAGCAAGAGACTGATGAAAAATACGTTGTGTTGACACAGAGATAAAGCTTAGGAATATTGATTTCAAACAGAAATCTATATTTTGGTAAGATAAGCTGGCAATATGACTTGGCTTGATAGTTTTGTGGGCTTACGACATTATTACTGACTAGCAGGCATTTTAGATGACCCAGCTTTTGGGGAAGAGACTCCTGGTTTTAACCTTAGAGACATCAGATTGACTTAGCACTTTAGGGGATCTGGATTGAGATCTGTTTTTGTCAATAGAAACTGTGATTTAGAACAACTCTAGCCTTTCAGGTAATTGAGCTTAAACCATGGGCAGCAAGTATTCTAGGAGCTTTTCTGGAGTGTGTTTGGAAGGTGTCTCCGCATGAACTGATTGCACCCTCAGTCACACTCACCTGGCAGCATGGTACTCTGGCATCCTTGGTGAAACCCTTTGTTAGTCGATTTCTGCAAAGTTTATTCACAGAGATGTTCTATTTGACCAGAGGTCTAACTCCCAGCACACTCTGTTCCCTCAATTGCAAACTTATAAATAAGTAAAAAAGGTCCTTGAGTAACCAAAATAGCTTCCATGTCCCCAGACCAAAGCCATGGACTTTCCTCCTTCTTAAAGATTTATGTGCTCTCACTTAGAGATTGTTTATTCTTACTTAACTGAGGTCAGAATACTTGTGCATTTTCTGGTTTCCTAGTCCAATTATAAGTAACAAATTAGAAAGGGGTAAGAGGCTATTAGAGGCAAGCAAACTGGCAGTAATGAAGTGACAGTTGTTAGATAAGGAAGAAGGAAGAAAAAATTAAGAACACAGACACAGAGCTATGTGTATTGTAGAGAATAATGCAATGATAGCGATTCATACTGATGGCACAGCTATCATGCCATGTTATGTTCAGCTGTTGCTATTTTTAAAAGGCGGGGAAGAATTTAATATACTTTTAAAAATTACATAAAATGACATAAAAATAGGTTTGAGCATCCAAAGGAATAAGTTTGAGCTATCTAGATGAAATGCGCCTGCCTCCTTCCCAAAGATGATTACTGTATTTGAATTCTCAGAGCACTTTATTTGTACCTTTTTAATGGCATTAGCTGTTTTCATCATTGTATTACAGTCATTTGAGTTCATGCTAAAAGCCATTTAACTCTCTGGGAAGCAAGGAGGAAGCAGGATTTCATCTCTATCATGCCCCAGTGTATCTGACTTTGATGAGTCAGCCCGTCTTTCTGTACTTTAGCTTTTTTATTTATTAGACATGGTATTTGGAACAAATGAATTTGAGGTCCATCTAATTTGTAAATTTTATTCCTTTATGTAGTGAATTTTAAGGATTTTATAGCGAGATGAAGAAGTATGGATGAATCTCAATTTTACACTTTAAGGACATCTGTAGTCACAACCAAATTAATTACCTGGGCCTAATTGCCTGATCAATACTCATTCCTTGCAACATAAATAAAGGAATTTCTTTTTCAAAGTCATATTTGGCATCTGTTGTTTTTACTTGCTTGGCAACCATTTTCTGTCTGATATTACTTTGGAAAAAAATGCCTTTGCTATTATACCAGTCTATGGAGTTTCAGAGAGGTGTGACCTCATCCATTGGCTCTAAAATAGTCAAATGACCTGGGCCTGACCAATCAGCATAAGCCACCACTTAGGGCACAATGATTGGTTCAGTGAAGGACACGTGACCCAAGCTGATCCAATAAAAGTCAGTTACAGGCCTTTTACTAAAACTACTCAAATATTCAGGAAATGTGTAGACATTGTATCTTGTTTTATATTTTCCAAAAAAGTAGAATCCTATAAAAATATAAGTGCATTGAGATATAACTCCCATTAATTAATATATAAATTATCATGTCACGATTTAAAACATATTTTTTTCTCTAAGTAAATTAAATTATTTAGTAACACAGATTGACCATAAATCATTTGAATGAGTTCTATAATTTTGTTTTCTTTAGGTCAGTGGTTCTCAACCTTGGCTGCACATTAGAATCACCTGGGAATCTTTTTTAAATCCTGATTTCTGGGCCTCATCCTCCGGAAATTCTGTTTCTTTGTTACTAATGTTGTGGCCCCACCCCATAACAAAGAAACAGAATTTCCGGAGGATGAGGCCCAGAAATCAGGATTTTAAAAAGATTCCCAGCTGATTCTAATGTGCAGCCAAGGTTGAGAACCACTGCTTTCAGTATTATTGATGTGATTTTTGTTGTTGTTTCTGCATGTATTTGTTTCTTGCTAAATAATGCGCAATACAGGCGATTATTTCAAATAGAAAATGCCATTAAGCCTTTCCAATGAATAGCCATAATAACAACTTAATTTTAAAACATTTTCATCATCCCCCAAAGAAACTTCATATCCATTAGCAATCATTGCTTCCTTCTTCCTTTACTAATACCAACTCACACCTCACTACACCCTCCTCACTGACCCCAAGCAACCACTAACTTACTTTCTATCTCTATTAATTTGCCTATTTTGGAAATTTTATACAAATGGAATCATACAACATGTGGGTTTTTTGGACTGACTTTTTTACTTAGTATACTGTTTTCCAAGTTCATCAATGTTGTAGCATGCATAGTTACTTCATTCTAATTTATTGTTGAATAATATCCCATTGTATGGGTATGCTACATTTTGTTTATCCATTCATCACTGAAGGAAAATTTGGCTGTTTCCATTTTGCAGATACTATGAATAATGCTGCTATAACTGTTTATGTACAAGTTTTTGTGTGAAAGTATGTTTTCATTTTTCTTGGATATATATGTAGGAGTGGAATTTCTGGGTCATATAGACTCAAGAGATCTTAAACACAGGTCTATCTGTGAGCCCTGTTCTCTTCTAATTTCTCAAGATGGCTTTTCTGCATTCCATATAATTTATGTAGAAGGATGATCTACTGAGATTTTAATTTCAACTTTATTCTTGCTTCTATAAGAAATTGAATCAATAATGAGTAATTTTCTTCCGTCTGTACCTTTCATTACCCAACACACATCTTAGAAGATGGCTTTGCCAATTTATTCCTAGATATCTTGTCCTAAGGGAAATTAAAACTACTTTGTGTTTCAAAAGCAATAAACAAGTCTCATGTAAGTCCTTTGGCGAAAAAATGGGTAAAGGTAGAGGAATTGGGAGGATGGAGGGTTTGACTTTGGTGATTTTCTGTGAGATATTGGATATGTGTTCTCTAAATGAAGAGAATGGTCATGCATGTTTACTGGGAAGATTCTGAAGAGTAGCGGGTGAGGGTCTCCTATGGCTATGGATAGCTGTCAAGGGTATCTCTGTGACTTGTATGAAGATACAGTGAAGGACTAGAAGGAAACAATAGTAAATGGTATTGTAGTAAAGGTGATGACCACCAAGAGTCAGGCCCATTTCCTGGTCTCTTGGAGCTACATAAATTCCTAAGGTCCATGAATAATCTTGAAGTGAGACAGCCTCAATAATGACCAGAACTGGACCAATTCTGTCAAACCTGGTGGGTGCAGCCATATTTATTTAGGTAAAACATATAATTTAGGGCCCGGCTGTGGTGGCTCAGTAGTTGAGCATTGACCTATGAACCAGGAGGTCAGGATTCAATTCACGGTCAGGGCATATGCCTGGGTTGCAGGTTTGATCCCCAGTGTGGGGCGTGCAGGAAGCAGCCAATTAATGATTCTCTCTCATCATTGATGTTTCTGTCTCTCTCTCTCCCTCTCCTTTCCTCTCTGATATCAATAAAAATATATTAAAATTACATGTCACTTAGGTACTAAAAAGGAAATAGTTATATACTTTTTAAATTTATAAAGGATGCCAAGTTACATACCAGTTTTTCAAGATATATAAGCCATCATGCCTTTAAACAGTATAATCATCACTATTATTGATCAGGTAATTTCTCTTATTCTATATCAGCGGTTCTCAACCTGTGGGTCGCGACCCCTTTAGGGGTCGAATGACCCTTTCACAGAGGTCGCCTAAGACCATCCGAAAACACATATATAATTACATATTGTTTTTGTGATTAATCACTATGCTTTAATTATGTTCAATTTGTAACAATGAAATTGGGGGTCACCACAACATGAGGAACTGTATTAAAGGGTTGCAGCATTAGGAAGGTTGAGAACCACTGTTCTATATAATAAAAGTGTACTCTGCAAATTGTCCCCTCGACTGGAAGTTGTCCGGGAGTTCGTCCAGGGGGCAGGGCCAGCCGAGGGAAGGGAGGGAGGCCCTGGCCGGTGGCGGCAGGTGACTGGGAGAAGAGAGGTAGACCCCTGCGGGGCAGCAGCAGGCAGCTGGGGGAAGGGAGGGAGTACACAGCTGGCAGCCAGCAGCCAGCAGCTAGGGACCCTACCAATGCACTGGGCCTCTAGTTTCAAATAAATGATAACTATTAGGGCAATTTTTCTGAGCCATCAAGAAAATGATTACTAATATAAGGACCATTTGTTATTCTATGATGTGCAGATGTGAAAGTTGGCAGCCACTTTTCTCTTATGCCATCGGAAAGCCATTTTTAAAATAAGAAATGGTTCTGAAAACTGTTCAATGGTAGACATTTTACAAGTTATATTGAAATGAGCACAGCTTAAAATGCTTTTTGAAAGTTTATTTTGGCCTCAATGTTTTTTACACATCTGAATATAGGTACATAAGTGTGTATATAAGCAATCACTTTGAGAACATAATAGTTAAGCATTTATGGGTGGTTACCAGTTTTGATACTTCCTGGAAGCTTTACATATATTGTCTCTTCTGACTTTTACAATGAAAGTTTTTGGTGGATGTTATTTTCATCCTTTTATTGATGAAAAACAGGGGTTCAGAAGATTAAGAAAGCTTCACAGGGTCATACATATAGTAATCGGTTAAGCTAGTTTTATATTTTTGTCTTTCCACCATGTTTTGCTTTGAGAATCATTAATTCAAGTTATGCTATTGCGCACCTACTATGCTGGGCATCAGGATTAGAGTATTGGGATAGAGGAACTCTGAGCTGAGTCCTCCTATGTTGTCATTTAAATTTTAACTATTTAATATTTTCCTCTCATCTGCTTAGCTACTTTTTTCTTCCTTCTCATCTCCCCATTGATATCCCATCAGCAACACCACCTTTTCAATGGTATTCTGACAGTACACTTCTTGTTTAAGATGTTTTAGTAAAGCAAGGAAAGAAAAACTTTAAAAAGGCAGTAAAAATTCACCAGGCTTCCTGGGAACAGCTGAGTGTGAACATTGACTACAAATTTAAACTTTAAGGAGGTCTATGGAGAGCATATTTCATAATGTTAAGCACCATAGAGATATATGTACATTTTATGCCACAATCAACCATAACATATCGATAAATCTTTAAAGCAAAATCTTAATGTAATAAAATAAAGTTTCAGAAATGCAGAATAGCTTCAAGATAAATTAATTTGAAAGTGCAAGAATCATTTAATAATTTAATCCCAAATTTAGTCTACTAAATCACATGAATTCATTCTTTTTTTTCAAATATGGGAACCAGGAAGAAACTGATTACTTAATTATATTTTGGCCAAACACATAAACACCCAGGAAAAATCAGCCAAAAATGTGAAAGTGGTACACCAATTCTTAGTTGGCTGAACTTTCCTTCTAAGCCTTATATATACAAAAATTTTTAAAAAAAGAAAACAAAAAATCTCAAATGCCAAAAATAAACCAGAGTGAAACACCATGTAAAGTATTTATTCCTTTTACCCTAAATGTTTCTGTGGAGTAAGTCAGCCTGAAGGAATTCAAGTTCTGTTTTGATTCTTTCCCCACTTACTACCCCTGGGATCTGTCTTGCCTGACTCAGCACGAAGACCCTGAAAATAGTGAGCATTTGGTGTGTACCCCCCACTTTACTATAGGAAGTATTAAACTCCAGACTGAGACCAAATGCACTGGATGAGTTTACAAAGAATGATTGTGTCTGAACTTTTTGCCTGTGGGTAATTCAATTTTATCTCATGTGACATTGTATACCAGGAATGAATTAGTATTGTTTCAGAGCAAATGCTTAATATCCTCATTTTTTAAATTGGTGTGTTTTCAATAATTCTCATATTCTGACTTTTTTTCACACTCCCTTTTCATTAGTGGAGACAATATTTTACAAAGTACCAGAATTGTAAAAACACCTTGGTTTTATTTTGCATTTGTTTAATCCCTTATCGAAATGTGCAACTCTTCATTATTTTCTTACACACATTTTCCTGCGTTGCTGCTTCCTTCAGTGAAAGATAAACACACTGAAATGACAAAGTCAATCTAAGGAGTTTTAATATATGAGTTTCTCCGCCTGTAGAGAGAATATCACATTCTTTTATTATTTTATTTTATTTTTTTGGCAGATTAATACAGAAAAGTGCTTTGGGGATAATCAACCAGGGCTAAGATCTATTGTATAAGTTTGTTATTTTATTTACCAACTAGTGGCCCAGTGTGCGAAATTCGTGCACATTAAAAGGGAATTAACTAGAGGAAATATTTTAATATTGCTATTTGCCCTTTATAATAGAAGTGTCAGAGATGAAAGAAAATTAGTAAAATGTATATGAAAATCTTTCTCCTGTCAGAGTCTGGGACACACCATGGGACCCAGAGTCAAGTCCCCGCCCACCCACACATGCCTCAAAATCACATGAGACCCAGACCTGGCTGGCCCCACCCCCATTGGTTGAGACCCAGACCCGGCCGGCCCCACCCCTGTCAAGCCCCACCAGGTGGGGGACGCAGCCTCCTGCTGATCGCACCTAGCGACCATTTGCATATTAGCCTTTTATTATTAAGATATGCATTACCTAAGGACACAGAAATTAGGGTGTTGAAGGCCTGGGGCAGGGCAGGAACAGGGTGGAGGGTGCAATGGAGGGAAAAAAAGGAGACATTGTAATATTCTCAACAATAAAGATTTTAAAAAAAAACCCAAATGGGTGTAGCTGTGTTCCAATAAAACTTTATTTAATTACCATGTTTCTCTTTTATTAGTGTAGATATGCATTACCTAAGGACACAGAAATTAGGGTGTTGAAGGCCTGGGGCAGGGCAGGAACAGGGTGGAGGGTGCAATGGAGGGAAAAAAAGGAGACATTGTAATATTCTCAACAATAAAGATTTTAAAAAAAAACCCAAATGGGTGTAGCTGTGTTCCAATAAAACTTTATTTAAAAAGCAGGTGGAGCTGGATTTGGCCTGCAGGCTGTAGTTTGCTGACCTATTTTATTTTATTTTAATTTTAAAGAATAGTTTATTGATTTTTAGAGAGAGAGAGAAAGGAAATGGGAGAGAGAGAAAGAAAGAGAAACTTCAATAGGCCCACAACTGGGGCATGTGCCCTGACAGGGAATCTGGCAACCTCCTGGTGCAGGGTACGATGCCTAACCAACTGAGCCACACCAGTCAAGGCTGCTGACCCCTTTTAAATAAGTTTGCATTTCTGCTAGGATATTATCTAAGTCTACGAACTTTTTTGTTTTGTTTTGTTTATTCTTAGAGTGTTTTTCCCCAAAAACAGCATCAAATTTTTATTTCACATGTGTCATATATTTTTCTAAGTCTGAATATAGTAATAATAGTTTTGTTTTTAAGTTTTCCCCCTGCATATTGGTTCCTCAACATTCTGTTTGTTTTTGTTATATTAGAGGTTTTTCTCAAATATTGATGACCCCTGGTTATCTGCTCATGTCTAAGAGATTGAATAGCATAGTGTTTGCCTCTGTGGTGGGGGAGGTGTTGACTGGGGCATGACAAAACTTTCTGGAGAGATGGAAATGTGCTATATCTTGAGTGAGGTATGGGTTGCGCAGGTGTATACAATTGTCAAGAGCCATCATACTGACCACTTAAGACCTTTGCATTTTCCTCTAATTGCTTAAAGAATATAAAAAACGGT
>NW_005356635.1:7258400-7292513 GCF_000412655.1 Myotis brandtii
TGGGGGAGGGGGGTTTGAGGGCTGGTTGACTCAGGGGCTCAATACAGAGAGTTGGGGTTGAGCTGTTTCGTTGGGAAATCTCTGATGCCAACCTATTTAGGTATTCTTTTCTTGGTGAGTTGGATCCTGAAAGAGAACTAATACAAACAGGAAAAAAAACCCAAACAATTTGGAGAAAACAGTATGCAGGGAGAAGAAAACAAAAACAAGTAGGAAATGAAACAACAGTAACACAATAGTTGTTAATATAGTCAGAGATTGAAGGGAATACATTCTGGAGTGTCCTGTCTGGAAAGTTTAGCCCTGACTTCACTGTCTGGGAGCCAGAGGGGAGGGGGCCCCAGGTGATGGGACGGGAGGCGTGCTTCCTGCATTCAGGATGGAGCAGTCAAATAAGCCACTGGTGGGTCACAGGGCTGCCCCTCCCAGTTGTCCTGCTGTGTCCTGGATTCAGAGACCCTCTTTTATCCTCTCAGGACAATGACCCTTATGACTTTGTTGGGGCGGGAGCGGGGCAGCTGCCCAGCTGTGCGGAGTGGAGAAGGAAATCTGAGGATTAGAGTCCTTTGTAGACCAATCCTCTTGTTTTTGACCCCAGCTTTGCTCCCACTTCCAGGGGTACTTAGTTCATTAACACAAGTGCCTTTGGGGGTTTTGTGGGGTAACCCCTGAGAAAAGCCCCTTTGCTTTTCTCACTCCTGGCTTAGGGTTCACTTCAGGGGCAATGTCCTTGGGCTGCTAAGGCACGGACCACATTCATCCGCCTTCCAGATTTAAATGTTTGTTGCCGTTGTCCATTTTCACTTTATTCTTTCTGATTCATACTGTGGCAGGCAGAATAATGGCCACCAAATGTTGCCTGCGGTGCCACCTGGCTCCTCAGGAGCCAGGCGCGCTCCAAGGGTGGGATCTTCCCAGAAACAGCTCAGGGAGGGCGCCTCAGGGCCAGTGGGACTGACGGAAGTGGGGGTGTGGCATGGAGGTGGTGCCTGCGCTTCTGTGAAGGGGGTGAAGTGGAGCCTGCAGGACAAGCTGAAGCAGAGCCTGTGGGCCATCAGGAGCGCTCACAGCTGCCTTGGCCATGTGGGGAGTATAGGCCGCCTTCCACTGGGACCCGTCTCCCCGTCCCCATCCCACTGCCACAAGTCCCCTCCCACCCAAGCCTGCTGCACGCTCAGCCTGGCATTCAGGCAAGCCTCCCGTCATTGTGGATGTTAGGAATCCTGGCTCTTTCTATATCTAGATCCTTTAGTATACTTAGGATTTTGGATATTTTCCACCATTGACCTGTTCTAACCATTCCAAGTTAATATTTAACATGTATCTAGTATATATTGTATATATTTTTTAAATCATGATGAACTTAAGAGTATATAGAGTCTGTGCTTGTTTTGAAATATTTACTGATGATACAATAGAAAAACATTATTTAAGATTTGGAAGTATATTTCTAAAGAAACCTTTAAAAAGTATATATTTCTGCATATAGAAAAGTGGACATAATAAGTGTATAACTCAACCACAAAATGAATATAACTACATCAATACCTCCCAGTTCAAGAAATATAGCAATGTTAGCCCCCCAACAGTCCTCATAAAATACCCCTTCTCTCCTTCCAAAGATGATACTATTCTGGGTTTTAACACCAGAATAGTCTTGGATTCTTTTCACACTTACCTGCTAGCATAATAATGTTAGGATCTGTTTGGCTGTTTTAACTCAACATACGCTGGTGGGATCATTCATATTCTTTGTTGACGTTGCTTATTTGAATTTTGTATTGTATTTCATTGTATGTAATTACAGTGAATTATTGAATTTTTAAAATAATTTTTACTACTTTAAAAATTATTTAAAATTTTTTTTATTGATTTCAGAGAGGAAGGGAGAGGGAGAGAGAGAGAGAGGAGAGAGAAACATCAATGATGAGAGAAACATTGATCAGCTGCCTCCACTAAGGATTGAGCCCTCAACCCGGGCATGTGCCCTGACAGGGAATCAAACCATAGCCTCCTGATTCGTAGTTTGACAGTCAACCACTGAGCCACACCAGTGGGCAATCATTTTTGCTATTTATGAGCCTTTGAATTGTCCAGTTTAGCTATTATAATTAACTAGAGGCTCGGTGCATGAAATTCGTGCACTCGGAGGGGTCCCTCAGTCTGGCCTGCACCCTCTCGCAGTCTGGGAGCCGTACAGGGATGTCCGACTGCCACTGTAGGCCCACTACCCACGACTCCCGCCACCGCCGCTGTGCTTGCTAGCCATGAGCCCGGCTTCTGGCTGAGCGGTGCTCCCCTGTGGGAGTAAACTGGCCACCAGGGGGAAGCTCCTGCATTGAGTATCTGCCCCTGGTGGTCAGTGCACATCATAGCGATCAGTCGTTCCACAGTTCGTTCGATTTGCATATTATCCTTTTATTATATAGGATGCTACAATGAACATTCTTGTACATATCTTCTGATGAACACATGCACCATTTTCTCTTGGGCATACACCTAAGGGTGGAATTGTTTTTTCAAAGGGTATACATATGTTCATTCAGCTTCACTACATATTACCAGACAGATTTTCAAAATGGTACCAGTTTACATTTCTACCAACAAAGAGTTAGAGTGACAGCTTTTCTACATTCTCAATATCACTTGGTATTGTTAGTCTTTTAAAAAATTTCATTCATTCTGATGTTTGTAGATTGATATCATATTTTGGTTGTAATTTGCATTTCCTTGATGATTAATGAAGTTTAGCATATTTTAATATGTTTATTGTGCATTTGAATGTCCTCATGTAAAAGACTCATTACAGTCTTTTGCCCATTTTTCTATTTTCTTGCCTTTTTCATATGATTGTAGGAGTTCTTCATATACATTTGAAATATAAGCCCTTTGTCAATTATATATGCTAAAATTATCTTCTCTACCTTTGTAGCTTGCTTTTTTATACACTTAATAAAATATTTTATTGAAAAGCAGTAGTATGTTTTTATGTAATCCAACTTTTCTTCTATGGTTAGTGCTCTGTGCGTCCTACTTAAATAGTCTTTGCTGCCCCGAGGTCATACCTACATTCTCCCATGTCATCTCATTGAAGCTTTATTATACTTACTCTTTCATTTTTAGATCTATATTCACTTGAAATTGATTTTGCTATGTGGTATGAGAGTTCTAGTTCTATTATTTTCCATATAAATAGCTAATTCTTCCAGCACCATTTAAGAAGGCTTTATCTACTGCTCTATAGTGCCACCTTTGTCATAAATCAAATTTCCCCAAATGTGTGGATCTACTTCTAAATTTCTGTCTTGCTCCATTGGTCTACATTTGTCCATTTTGAATCAGTAAAAACTGTCTTAATTGCTATATTCTAACAATAAGTCCTGGTGTACAGTAAAATAAGTTAGACTACTCCTTCAATTTGTTTCTTCTTCAAGATTGTTTAGCCATTCTTGGTTATTTAAGTTCATATGCATTTGAGAATCAGGTTGACCCTACTGGAATTTTGATTTGTATTGCATTGAATAATTCAGGAAGAACTAACACTATTTAACAATCTTATGTCTTCCAGTACAATAAATTAATATTAGTTTTTTTCTGTTATTGAAGTATTTTTTATTCTCTTTAAATAATGTTTTATAGTGGTTTTTTGTGAAGAAGTCTGTTATACTTTTGTGTGAATGTCTTCAATACATTCATTTGTTAGGTATTAGAAACCTTTTTATTCTACTGTACATTGTTATTTTTAAAATTTTATTTTCTAATCATTGTGGCTGATTTATAGAAACAAATTGACTTTTTAAAAAATTTTAAATTCTTTATTGTTTAAAGTATTACATATAGTATTATATATGTCTCCTTTTCCATTGAGCCCCCCCCAGCCCCCCCCCCCCAACACCCCCAGGACATGCCCTCACACCCTTAGTGAATATGTCCATTGGTTATGCTTATATGCCAACCTCCCTGCCTTCCCTCTGAAGTATGGCAGTCTGTTCATGCTTTTCTGTTTCTGGATCTACTTTTGTTCATCAGTTTATGTTGTTCATTATATTCCACTAATGAGTGAGATCATGTGATATTTATCTGTCTCTGACTGGCTTATTTCACTTAGCATAATGCTCTCCAATTCCATCCATGCTGTTGTGAATTGTAAGAGTTCTTTCTTTTTTACAGCAGCATAATATTCCATTATGTAGTTGTACCATTGTTTTTTAATCCACTCATCTTCAGATGGGCACTTAGGCTGTTTAGCAGCACAATTGACAATAGCTAAGATTTGGAGAGATTAGGCCCTTATTGGATATAACATTGGCAAATATGTTCTCTTATGCAGTCAGTTTTCTTGTTGTTTTGTTGATGGTTTCTTTTGCTGGGCAGAAGATTTTTATTTTGATGTAGTCCCATTAATTATTTTCTCCTTAGTTTCCATTGCCCTAGGAGCTGTATCAGTAAAGAAATTGTTATGACAAATATCTGCTATTTTGCTGCCTATGGCTTCTTCTATGATTTTTATGGTTTCTTATCTTACATTTAAATCCCTTATCCATTTTGAGTTTATTTTTGTGTATGGTGTAAGTTGGTGGTCTAGTTTCATTTTTTGCATGTATCTGTCCAATTTTTCAAACACCATTTATTGAAGAGATTGTCTTGACTCCATTGTATGTTCTTGCCTCCTTTGTCAAATATTAATTGAGCATAATGGCTTGGGTTGATTTCTGGGTTCTCTGTTCTGTTCCATTGGTGTATATGTCTGTTCTTGTGCCAGTACCAGTCAGTTTTGAGAATAGTCGCTTTGTAATATAGCTTGATGTCTGGTATTGTGATCCCTCCAACATTGTTCTTCTTTCTCAAGATTGTTGCAGCTATTCTGGGTCTTTTTTTAATTCCATATAAATTTTTAGTCAGTTTGTTCTAGTGTGTAAAATATGCTGTTGGTATTTTAGTGGGAAGTTCAGTGAATCTATAGATTGCTTTGGGTATTATAAACATTTTAATAATGTTGATTCTACCAATCCATGAACATGGTATATTCTTCCATTTGTTTATGTCTTCCTCTAACTCTTTTTTCAATGTCCTGTAGTTTTCTGAGTACAAGTTTTTACCTTTTTAGTTAAGTTTATTCATAGGTATCTCAATTTTTCAGGGGCAGTGGTAAATGGGATTTTTTGTTTGTTTGTTTGTTTCTATTTCTGTGAGTTCATTTTTGGTGTATAAAAAAGCCATAGATTTCTGGTTGTTAATTTTGTATTCTGCTATATTGCCAAAATCATTTATTAAATCTAGTAGTTTTTTGATGAGGTCTTTAGGGTTTTCTATGTACAATACCATGTCATCTTCGAATAATGACAGTTTTACATCTTCTTTTCCAATTTTTATGCCTTTTATTTCTTCTTCTCTGATCGCTAAGGCTAGCACTTCCAGTAATATGTTGAACAGGAATAGTGAGAGCGAGCATCCCTGATTTGTTCCTGTTCTTAGTGGAACTGGTTTTAGTTTTGCCCATTTAGTATGATGTTGGCTGTAGGTTTGTCATATAAGGCTTTTATTATGTTGAGGTATGATCCCTCTATTCACACTTTGCTGAGAGTTTTTATCAAGAAAGGATGTTGGATTTTTTTAAATGCTATTTCTGCCTAAATTGATATATGATTATATGATTTTTGTTATGTGATGTATCACGTTTATTGATTTGCAGATATTGTAATATCCTTGTATCCCTGAAATAAACCACACTTGGTCATGGTGTATGATCTTTCTAATGTAATGCTGAATCCAATTTGCTAGAATTTTGTTGAGGATTTAGCATCTATGTTCATCAGGAATATTGGCCTGTAATTCTCTTTCTTTGTGGTGTCTTTATCTGGTTTTGGTTTTAGGTTAATGCTGGCTTCATAGAAAGAGCTTGGAAGTATTCCTTCCTCTTGAATTTTTTTTGAATAGTCTGAGGAGGATAGGTTTTAGTTCTTCTTTGAATGTTTGGTAAAACTCCCCTATGAAGCCATCTGGCCCAGTGCTTTTGTTTGCTGGAAGTTTTTTAATTAGTGCTTCAATTTCCTCCAGAGTTATCAGGCTATTCAGATTTTTGTATTCTTTCTGATTGAGTTTTGGAAGGTTTTATTTTTTTTTTAGGAATATGTTCATTACTTCTAGGTTGACCAGTTTGTTGGAATAGAGTTGTTCATAGTATTTTTTTTTATCATCCTTTGTATTTTAGTGGGGTCTGTTGTTATCTTGCCACTTTCATATCTGATTTTGTTTATTTGGGTTCTCTTTCTTTGCTTCTTGGTGAGCCTGGATAGAAGTTCATCAATCTTGTTTATCCTTTAAAAGACCCAGCCATTAACTTTGTTGATCTTTTTGTATTGTTTTTTTTTGGTCTCTTTGTCATTTATTTCCACTCTGATCTTTATTATTTCCTTCCTTCTCCTCACTCTTGGCTTTTCTTGTTGCTCTCTTTCTTGTTCTTTAGGTTTTAGAGTTATCTAATTTATTACAAGTTTTTTTTTTTTTTTGAAGTAGGTCTGTAATGCTATGACCTTCCCTCTCAGGACTGGTTTCACTGTGTCATAGATTTTGGATTGTTGCGTTTTCATTGCTATTTGTTTCCAGGATGTTTTATATTTCTTCTTTTATCTCTTTGGTAATGCAATCATTGTTTAATAGCATGCTGTTTATCCTCCAACTGTTTGAATTTTTTATTGTTTTTATTGTTGTTTATTTCTAATATTATGCCATTGTGATCTGAGAAGATGCTTGATATGATTTCAATCTTCTTGAATTTGAAGAGACTTTGCCTGTGTCCCAATATGTGGTCTATCTTTGAAAATGTGCCATATGCACTTGGGAAGAATATATATTCTGTAGCTTTGGGGTAAAATGTTCTGAAGATGTTGATTAAGTCCATCTAATCTAGTGAGTCATTTAGGATTGCTGTTTCTTTGCTGATTTTTTTGTCTAGAGGATATATCCAGTGATGTCAATGGAGTATTAAAGTCCCCTACTATGATTCTATTGCTCTCAATCTCTCTCTTGATATTTGGGTCCTCCTGCATTGGGTGCATATATGTTTACCAGAGTTAAATCCTCTTATTGTATCAATCCCTTTAGTAGTATGAAGTGGCCTTCCTTATCTCTTTTTATGGCCTTCACTTTGCAGTCTATTTTGTCAGTTATAAGTATTGCTACCCCAGCTTTTATTTTCATTTCCATTTGCCTGAAACATATTTTTCTACACCTTCTCTTTCAGTCTGTGTGAGTCCCTTGTTGTGAGGTGAGTCTCTTATAGAAAGCGTATATATGGGTCATGTTTTCTATCCATTCAGCCACTCCATGTCTTTTGATTGGAGTATTTAGTACATTTACATTTAAGGTTATTATTGATAGGTACTTGTTTGTAGTCATTTTTATCTTTTATGCCTATGTTCCTTCTTCTCTTTCTTTTTCTTCCTTTTATAGCAGTCTCTTTAGCATTTTTTGCATTTCTGGCTTGAGAGTGATAAACTCTCTTAGCCTTTGTTGTCTGTGAATCTCCTTCAATTTTGAATGATAGCCTTGCTGAATAGAGTATTCTTGGATTCAGTCCCTTGCTTTGCATCACTTTGTGTATTTTATTCCATTCCCTTCTGGCCTGATGTATTTCTGTTGAGAAATCATTTCATAATCTAATGGGAGATCCTTTGTAGGTAGCTCTCTATCTTTCCCTTCTAGCCTTTAAGATTCTCTCTGTGTTGTTAACGTTTGATATTGTACTTATGACGTGTTTTGGTGTGGGTCTTTTTGAAATCATATTGTTTGGGACTCTGTGTATGTGTGACTTCTTTCCTCCCCCAAATTAGGGAAATTTTCTGTCATATTTTCTTCAAATAGTTTTTATAATCCTTGCTCCTCTTCTTCTTTTTCTGTCACTCCTATTACGCATATGTTACTTTGTTTCATGTTGTCTGAAAGCTCCCTTAGGCTCTCCTCCTGTTTTCAAATTTTTTTCTCCAATTACTGTCCAGATTGGGTATGTTTCTCTGCCCTGTCTTCTAACTCAGTTATTTGGTCCTCCACTTCTTCCAGTTTACTGTTGAAACCTTCCATTGTGTTTTTTTATTGCAGCCATGTCTGTTTTGTATTTCCACTTTATTCCTACATAAGTTGTTGATTTTCTCATCCACCTGGTTTGTGAAATATATGACCCTTACTCTTAATTCTTTTTCTGACATATTGATTGCTTCCATTTCATTTAGTTCCTTTTCTGGTGATTCCTCCTTTTCTTTCCTTTAGGGGTTTTCTCTTTGTCTCTCCATTTTTGCTATCACTGAAGGGTCCAGGTACTGAGTTTCATGGGGCCTGTGGCTGAAGCAGAGGGCTTGGCGGGAGGACCGTGCACCCTGAGTGTCACTGGAGAGCCCAGGTGCCAGGACACATGGGGCTTGTTCCCACATCAGCAGGTCAGTTGGAGGGTCATGTACTATGGGATTCACAGGAGCCTGTGGCCAGGGAGGCTGGAGTCCTGATGTCCGTGGGTCTTTAGCTGCGGTAGCAGGTCTTTGGCCCGAGTGGCTGTAGGGTCTCAGGTGGTGTCTGATGCCAGTCTTGGTGTTGGTGTGGCTCGGCTCCTACTCACATTAGCTTTCCCCTTCAAGATGGTGTGGTTTCTGTACCAACGCCAGCCACCTGGAGTGCTTGAAGTGGTAGTGGAGGCTCCATATCTAAGAGAGCCCAGTCTGCCAGCCCTTGATAGTCCTGCAGGGTCTGTCAAACACACACACACACACACACACACACACACTACACACATCCATGCACTCCCCTTTTGCTGCTTCACTCACTCACACTCTCTCCCTCACTGCCATCCTGCTGGTCACCATCTTGACCTGCCTCTACAACAAATTGACTTTTATATTGATTTTGTATCCAGTGCCCTTGCTAAATTTACTTACTAATTCTAACCTTTACTCATAGATTTTATTGAATTATCTACATAGAGAATTATGCCAATCATGTTCTCTTTTATTAATTTCTGGAAGGGACTGCATAAAATTGGTATAATTTCTTTCTTATAAGTTTGGTGAGTTTACAGCAGATGCATATTTAGTCTTGGCATTATCTTTGTGTGAACAGTTTTAATATTAATATTGATGTTGTTATTAGATGTAGAAATATCCAAAATTTCTAATTCTTATTACAAATTTTGGCAAATTGGTTTTATTTTTCATTTAGTTTTTTTAACGAAATTTATTTATTATCTACTTACTGTGATTTAATTATTTTCTTTTTCTAGCTTTTAGAGATAAAAATTAGATCATTCATTTCATCCCCTTTTTTCCCTTAATATATGCATTTAAGACCACCAATTTCTCTTTAAGAACAGGTTTACTGTATCTCACATGTTAGATTGAAAATACCTTAAAATTTTTTTGTGATTTCTAATTTGACCCAACGGTTATTTAGAAGTACATCATTTAATTTCCAAACATAAGGGGATTTTCTAGTTTCTTTTTTTCATTGAATTCTAATGAAATTCCTTTATAGTGAGAAAACATCTGTATAATGTCAATTTAAATGTTGACACCTGTGTTATGTACTAATACATGGTTAATTTTGGTAAATATTCTGTATATACTTGGAAATAAAGTGTGTTGTGCATTGTTTCATTTCCAAGTTCTCCACTTGTCAAGTATACAGATTTAAGGTGGAAATTTTAATTTACCTTTGGAAGGAAGCTGTGCTCACCACTTTGCCACCAATGCCACTTTAACTTACCTTTGGGAAGGACAACGTTTTCTGAGGCAAAAAATAAAACACTTAATTTGGTTTTAAAACACACACACACACATATATTTTAAGATATTTTTTATTGATTTCAGAAAGGAAGAGAGAGGGAGAGAGAGAGAGAGATAGAAACATCAATGATGAGAGAGAATCATTGATCCGTGCTTCCTGCACGCCCCCTATTGGGGATCAAACCCACAACCTGAGCATGTGCCCTGACGGGAATCAAACCTGGGACCCTTCAGTCTGCATGTCAACGTTCTATCCACTGAGCCAAAACAGTTAGGGCAAAACCTATATATATTTAAAGCAAATATCCAATCATGATACTTGAAAAAAGCCCTATGGAAATTATATAAATGGGGATATTTATAAGACAAAGTTGTATTTCATTGGCTACTATAAACTGGGATTATCAATTATCACATCCATGTTTCTGTAAATCATGTTTTTTATAGAATAAGCATTGAGGCAAACAATTTATAATCTAGGCTTTCTGCAGAGTTCTGCTTCTCTGATCAGCTGGCTGTAGGATACAGGGAACTACAGAAACACTCTAAAGAGTCTACCTGTTTCTTGGGCCTTGGCTTGTTTAAAATTCAGTAACTCAGATTTTGGAAAATATAGTGATGTTGGACTACAGTGCTCTAATATGTTTATGGGAATGGGAGGCAAAGGCTAGGACCATGAGTGACACCAATAAGAAGACCCTAAGCTTGATATATGTTTTACCATGATTGGGAAGATTTTCTCTTGAAGGGAGTCAATATTGTCTTTTTGTTAGTCCTGTACTGTACTGTGAAATGAGCTCTTGGAAGGTGATCTAAGACAAGTAAGATAAACTTTACCTTTCTAAGCATTGGGTATGTTTGGCCTGGTAAGGCAGATATTTGTGACTTCTTTTGGGCTGTTGAACACTTATTTTCTTCCTTAAAATAGAACCTTATCAAAAAAAAAATAGAACCTTGCAGTCTTTTAGGATCATCTGTTTTCTATTATTTAGGTAAGAGTTAATTAAATGACCTGTCCTCTTCTTACCAAGCGAAGGGCTCTTGAAAAGGTTGGCCAATCTGACGCTTCTTCTCAGAACACAAAAGCTGAGAATGATGGGTGGTCATTAACTTCCATGAGTGTTGTTTCTGGCTGCACCTGCTGCAGGCCAGCTCCTGTCCATTCTGATTCCTGCTCTCAGAGCATCACTTGATTTCTGTTTCCAAACCCATTTCTTTAGCCTTCTCATCAATTTTCTAAACTGATAATTTTCTTTCCAAATATTTATCTTCCTTGTCTATAATCAGTCTCTTCCTCTCAAGATGTCCTTACTGTTGAGTGCAGAAACATAGTGATTAGACATCTATATATATAAAAGACTAATATGCAAAGTGTCCCCTCAGGAGTTTGACCAGAGACTGGGAGTTCGATTGCTTGCTATGATGTGTGCTGACCACCAGGGGGTGGCGCGGAATGAAGGAAGGCCCCGGCCAGCAGCTGGAAGGCCCTGATCAGCCCTGATCGCCAGCCAGGCCTAGGGACCCTACCTGTGCACGAATTTCGTGCACCAGGCCTCTAGTTTTATATAATTTACAAAGTAATCACCCTAGATCTAGTACCCATCTGACACCATACATAGTTATTACAATATTAGACTGTATTTTCTATGTTGTACACCTGAAATTAACATAATATTGTATATAAACTGTAATTCAAAAATAAAATTATTTTTAGAAGCTGATTATAATAAATATAATCCATAAAATGCTTTCAAAAGTGAAGTAGCTAGAACTGTTTACATGAGTTTATTTATAAATTAAGAATTATATTTGCAAGTGGATATTTCTCTTGCCCGAATCCTACTATATGCTTGAAACAACAACATGTAATAACAGCAAAGTAATTGTCAACATGTAATATATTAAAATATTAACATATAATAACTACTAAAAGCAATATATTTTTGGAAATAATTTCAAAATAGCATAAAATATCTAAGAATACAGAAGTTACATGAAAATATATTTATATAATTATCTATTATATTAAATATTATAATAACAACTAATTTGGCTTAGTACATTTATTGGGATGCAGGGCAAACAGCTCCCAATTACCCCATAATGGCATATTAGATAGTAGGGGGGTGAGGGCATGTGCTGGGGGGTGGGAGCCACTTGGGAGAGGTCAATGGGTGAAAAAGGAGACATATGTAATACTTTAAATAAATAAAAAAGAAAGAAGAAAGAACTATCATGACAACTTTTGTAGCACTGGTCAGTGGTTTGATTCCTGGTCAGGGCACATGACTAGGTTGCAAGCTCCATCCCCAGTAGGGGGCATGTAGGAGGCACCCTATTAATGTTTCTCTTTCATTGATGTTTCTATCTCTCTTTCCCTAAAATAAATTTAAAAATATATTTTTAAAAGTTTCTTGAAAAGCAGCTGGTACAAGAAAGGCGCATTGACCCTCTGTCTCTTTGAAATGTGGGAAGTAAATCTCCCCATGTGAAGGCACCCCAAGAATGCCTTACTTGTTCCAGGGGCTTGGAAGAGTCACCCTATTGCCAGAGTTAAGGAATCCAGGGCCAAAAATCCAGTATCAACAAACCTTGTTGCTTCTTCACTAATTTAGTACCTCAGTCTATCTTTTTCTTTAAATTCCTTAATAATGAGCCCCCAAATCTAACTTTCTTTGTCCTGTCAAGTCCTCACAAGTTATTGTTTCTTTCTCTAAAAAGTATAAAAAACTGCCTGCTTTGATCATTTCTCTGAGCATCATTTATGATCTCCCATCTGCACATATTAAATAGTTTTCCTTCTGTTGATCTGGTTTTGTGTCAATTTTATTATTAATCCAGTCATATGAACTCAAAGCAGTAAAGGGGGATGGGATACTCCCTCTGCCTGACACGTTTTTAATTTATAGGTGACATTTATTTATTTTTTTGTCATCAAATAAATATAGTAGAGATTAACTTGTACCATTGATTTACCTTTAAATTTTACTATTATTATTTTTCAGAGGATTAATTCATAACTTTAAATATTTTTACATCTCCTCAACACAAAAATATCATGCAGAAAATGAATAATGGGAAAATTAATGTTAATTTCTTCTGGCTTAGGGTATAAGTTTTTATTTTAGAGTTAAATTAAGAGTAATGGAAACTGGTGCCCTCCTGCATGGTGACTTAATTTTTATTCCTGGTTTCATGTCACATAAAATATTTCCGATAAATATTTCTCTACTCAAGGTTGCACATTAAAAAATTCACTGCCCTAGGAAACATAAGGTTTTAATGGCTTAAAAGAAATAGTGTCCTTACTCCTTTCTTCTTTGTAAATGGCTAATTTTATTCATCTCACATATTTATTTCTAGATTATTTCATTATCATTTCTTAGATTCTTGTTAATGCTTCATAAAAGGTTGAAGCACGTTAGCAGTAAACATTGCTGACAGAGGTATCACAGTTCTGGAAAGCAGTCTATGGTTTCTTTCTGTCAGAGATAGAAAAACAATTTATGGTGAAGATGAGTTTTTTTCTCTATGAAATAAACTTTTAATTTTATACATGGAAATAATTTCTGTCCTTCTACTATTTTGTGACTAGAAAAAATGTATACTGTATTTTCAATCTGTGTTTGGGAATCTGATTGTCCTGGAAGACTGTCTTAAATTATACTCATATTTTCAACTGTGCCTAAAGGGGAGTGGACAGTGTCCCTAAGATCCCCTGACCCTAGGACCCACACTGTTCAAGGTTCAACTGTACATTCAAAAATCATAGCCTCTTGGACACAATTTTATGACTCATATTTATTTTACATTAGTTTAATGGCTCTTACAATACAGAAAATTTTAGAATGGCCTTGAAAAGAGAAAAATGATATAATAATTCCCAATAGAATGTTTGGGGTTATTGTAAAACAAAATGCTTAATACTTTTCCTGCATCATGTGTATTCAAGTTCTAATTGAATAAATTCTGCCCATTCTTCTCATTACTGACTTGGGTGAATCCCATGACAGCAATTATTAAATAAGGTGGCTAGATCTTTGCATTAAAAAGGGAGTCCTAGGAATTTCTCTAAAAGTTAAATTTCATGGTACACTGATAATAATTAAATAACAACAGACTTTATCCATTAATAATTACTTAGTTAAAATTATTACTATTCTAACCATTTATCTTATTTATAATATCACTTATTAACTGCTATAGATATTTTCATAATTAATCCATTGATATATGTCAGCAACTGAATGTTCCTATCTTACCTAGAATGCTACCATTCTTATTTTTGAAGAGTAATGTCACGCACAGGGCATACAATTGGCCATTAGGTAATTTGAGTTTTATTACTGGTTCTGTTTTAACTTGTCTATGTGACCTACCTTCCCAGACCTGGAGACCTTATTTACTTCATTTGTAAAAAAAAAAAGAGGATTTAATTAAAGCATTTCTCTGGTGTTTCCAGTTCTAAAATTTTATGAGTCTATCTTACTCTAATATGGCAATCTAGCCTCAGAATTCTCATGTTAGAAAGCAAGAAAATGAATAGAATGGGTGTTGTTGAATGTTTCCCTGGCACCCATTCCTCCCTTCCTCTAGCTTAAATTATTCTGATTTTCTTCTGGTATCCTCTCCTCCCCTTACACACACACACACACACACACACACACACACACACACACACACACACACACACCCTACAGCAGGTCCAGACGTGAAATTAGAGCAGTCACACTCCTTGGCCAGTGATTGATTCAGAAATCAACATGTAATGTGACTTGGGGCTTGAGATGCTTCAATAAGAAATTTCTGGGAAAGTTTTTCATTTATCATCTGAAAGAACTTCCCAGGGAGACACTCTTCCTTCCCTGGACATGTAAGAGAAAGGTTGTTACTTCAATTCTACTTCTGGCAGCTGTCGTCTTAGGAAAGCAGCTATGATGAAGTTGACACTGCATAGTAGAGAATTGGGATCCTTATGATATCATTAAGCTGCCTGGTTAGTCAACACTGGTTAGTATCTTTAGAAACTGTGTGTTTTATTATTGTTTAGCCAGCTTGAGTTGTTTTCTGTTAAGGACAGTTGAAACATCTGTATAAAATGCATTGTATATCATCAAACAATACAAGTGAAAGGGCCCCCAGGGACTAAAAAGTGTCATAAAAATTCAAGGGCTAAATCAGTGATGGCGAACCTATGACACGCGTGTCAGAGGTGACACGTGAACTCATTTTTTTTGGTTGATTTTTCTTTGTTAAATGGCATTTAAATATATAAAATAAATATCAAAAATATAAGTCTTTGTTTTACTATGGTTGCAAATATCAAAAAATTTCTATATGTGACACGGCACCAGAGTTAAGTTAGGGTTTTACAAAATGCTGACACGCCGATCTAAAAAGGTTCGCCATCACTGGGCTAAATTGTTTGCTTGAACTACTCCTCTGCCATTAATGTGCTTATATAAATGTACTTGTCATATAAATATTTATTGAGAGCTTGACATGTGCTGGGAACCATATTAGAGAATTTCTTTTCAGGACACATCCCAATTAACTGACTTCCTCAAGGCCACACAGGGAGACTGAAGTGGTGATAGACAAAAGACCAGCAAGATAGAGTTTTTTTTTAAATTTTTTTTATTGATTAAGGTATTACATATGTGTCCTTATCCCCCCATTGCCCTCCCTATCCCCCAACTCTTGCCCTCACTCCCCTGGTGTCTGTGTCCATTGGTTAGGATTTGTCACTTTAAAGGTTCCCAGAGAGTCATAGGCATTCATGAGATTTATCATTAGCTTTTGCTTCTCTTCATGACTGGGATTCTGAACTATTTTTGAATTAAAGGGAGAAACACTGGAATGCATTATCTCCAATAGTTTGATCTTGAGAAAATGATATTAGCACAGTGCTCTCCAGGTCCATCCATGCTGTTGCAAATGGTAGGAGCTCCTTCCTTTTTACAGCAGCATAGTATTCCATTGTGTAGATGTACCACTGTTTTTAATCCACTCATCTGCTAATGCCTTAGGCTCTTTCCAAATCTTAGCTATTATACGTTGTGCTGCTATGAACATAGGGGTGCATATATCTTTGATTGGTGTTTCTAGTTTCTTGGAATATATTCCTAGAAGTGGGATCACTGGGTCAAATGGGAGTTCCATTTTTAGTTT
Source organism: Myotis brandtii (assembly GCF_000412655.1). Classification (NCBI taxonomy): domain Eukaryota; kingdom Metazoa; phylum Chordata; class Mammalia; order Chiroptera; family Vespertilionidae; genus Myotis; species Myotis brandtii. The sequence goes on from NW_005356635.1 coordinate 7,274,339, forward strand.
TTTGAGGAAACTCCATACTGTTCTCCACAGTGGCTGCACCGGTCTGCATTCCTACCAGCAGTGTTCCTTTTCCTCTACATCCTCGCCAGCACTTGTCATTTGTTGATTTGTTGATGATAGCCATTCTGACAGTGATGAGATGGTACCTCATTGTACAAAAGCCCGGGGCCAGACAGCTTCACAGGGGAGTTTTACCAAACATTCAAAGAAGAACTAAAACCTAGCCTCCTCAGACTATTCCAAAAAATTCAAGAGTAAGGAACACTTCCAAGCTCATTCTATGAAGCCAGCATTACCCTAATACCAAAATCAGATAAAGCAAGATAGAGTTTTAAAAGGACTTTTTTTCATAGGCCTTCAGTAACATGATGCATTTTTCACTTCTGGAAAAGAGACATTTAACGTTAGAATATATTACTCATAAGACAAATGTACTAGGATATTCCCAGCTAAAAACGAGCTACTTTACAATTTTCTGATTCCATTCTAGAAGGGAAACTGGGTGATGATAGAACAAAAAAACTATTTCAAATCTATCATTGTTATAGGAAAATTCATATATTTGGGCAAATAGTGTGCACTGTCTTTTAGTACATCGTTTCTGAAACACACACAAAGTTGATGAATATTTCATTACCACTTTCTTTAGCAGTAATAATGCTTTTAACCTCATAATTTGGTTAAATATCAAACTTTCTCCATTCACTCAACAAATACTAAGTTCCTGTTACATACTGGGAATCATGCTGCTAAGGTCTGAAAGTCTTCACTTCATGTCCTTCATGCTTCCCAAGAATTTCTAATAAATTGGCAACATTTTTACCTAAGCTTTGGATCTTCACATTCTACCTGCCTTTTGACTTTATCTTCTGCTGCTCATTTTGGAATTTTTTTCTGCTGTAAGTAAATCCTTCTTGGCCCCCAAATACTCTTTGCGATCAACAACTCACTACTGTTTACTTTTAGAAAACTTTTATTCTTGCTTTTCTTGATCAACTTCTTTTAATTGCCCCAAATTTAGTTTGCCTCATCAGTTTTGAAGAAAATTATTATAAAAAACAGTTTTAAGAAACAAGGACTCAGAAAATTTATCTACACATGCCCTTCCTAAAATCATTGCTTGAAGGTATAATTTTGTAAAACAAAAAAGGATACAAGAAATAGGACAACATGAAAAACAACAAAGTGTGTATTAATAATTTCCCTTAATCCTAAAGATAAAGTGAAATTTAATTCTTCAGAAAGAATTGAATACTTAATAATATATTAATAGTCATTTATGTTTTTTTTGTGTTTGGTAAGATTAGGATGTTTATTTTCTTCAAGACATTTTTTCAAATGTTCTACTAAAAACAGGCATCATTTTGACTATTAGAAGATGAAAAATATAATTTTAAGATATATAACTGTTATTTTATAATGGAGACAAAAATTATTTGAAAAAAATTAATGCTATCATCAGAAAGCTATTTAGAGATTTAGTAGTCAATTATTAAGATTTTGCACTCACAACATGCCTTACTTCTTTTGGAAATATCCAAAATATCTAACTATAGTGGTATTGTTTATATTAATTTTGATAAACCAATATAATAGAAAACTATGCAATACTAAAAACTTTTGACTTAAAACCATGTTTGTTGATATACTACATTCAGGGAAAAGAAGTATGATTTTGTTTTTCGAAGTAAAACATGGGGAGGACACACATTAAAATGATATTAGTGATTTTTCCCCAGATAATTTAATTATGGACAATTTTTTTATTTTTGCTTTCTACTTTCTATATTTGATACAATGGATATGTATCTCATATATAATAAAATACTTTTTAATATATACTCTTCAGATTCTTGAAGTATGAGAAAAATTACTTGAGTTGATAGAAATTAACTGCAGTTATACACAAGGACATAAGAGAACCAGGAACCCCAGCAGCCTTCTCATGGGGTCTCTGGTCCTCAAAAACCAATGTGTAAAGTAGGCCTCAGTAGGTCAATCAGCCTAAAGATACCAGCTGAGCTTGAGGACCCAGGCTTCCCTCGTTCCCTTGACATTTACATTACCAAAGATAGGCTTTGAGTCTGAAGCTTGTCATAATGCAATGTAGAGTGCAATTCAGAAGTGCTCAGGCCCGATGTCCTCAGGGGCACAAGTCAGCTCTATGCTTGCTTTTAGTTAATGTATCCAACTGTATCCACTGTAAAGTAACTAATTACATGAGTGTAAAAGAAATAATTCCTGGAAAACAAGAATTTCTGCCTGAGTTTCTAATGGTCTATATAGATGAGGTGGTTGCAATGTAGCTTTCAATTAATACTTCATGGCCTTATTCAGTCCTTTCTATATTTCATTCAACAATATTCATAAAGCCAAGGATATTGATTGAGCAACTTGTTTGTGCCACGGATTATGCTAGATGCAGTGAAGAACAAATACAATCAGGTTACCAGTCATTACCTTGAAACATTTCTCTCATTATTATAGTGTATATACTTTTTCTGTTTTTTAAGTATATCTACATTGATATCCTTATCTATATCTATAATTTCTCCTCCAAACTTTGTAGACATTGTTTCATTTTGTTTAGACAGTATAGTTAATTAGAAGTGTGAAGCCAGTCTAATTCTCACTTCTTTGTTGGTATCAAGTTTTAACATTCTGGGAGCTTTCAGAATTCTTGTTTTGTCTATTGAATTCAGTAAATGTCTAGATGCATGTCTTTTTCTTATTGTATCCTGCCTAGGCCTTAGATAGGCCATTTCAGTCTAAAGACTTGTATCTTTCTTGAGCTCAGAAATTTTTCTTCCACTAATATTACTCTATTATTTTCTTACTTCCATGAACCCGATTTTGTCTATCTGGAGTTACCTTTTCTCTTATATTCACAATTTCTATGTTTTTGTTTTTTGTCCTCAGAGATTTATTCAACCGTATACTCCATGTCACAAATTTTGTCTTCAGCAATGTTCATTTTGTGATTCAGCCTGTTTAAAAAATTGGTTAATAACTTTATGGCCTACATTCCCATAACATTTTTTATTTGATTGCCCCTTTTTATAGCAGTATGTTCTAGTTTTATGGATGCAGGTGTTTAATTTTTCTGACATTAATTTAGAATGATTTCAAATTTCTCTTTTGCAGCACTACTATTTCCTCTGGGATTAGAGGTTCTGTTTATTTCTCACAGTCCTCTTTCATCCTGTTCATTTAACTCAGATGCTTGTTGACTCTGGGTTATCCTTTCATATTTATAAAGGAATAAGTAGTTTGATAATTTGGGGCAACTAATATTGTGGTTCTTCTGCAGTTGCGTAGGCCAATTTACACAGTAGTTCTCTCCCTGGAATGGGGAGTCTAACTAAGGGCTACCCTTTAGAGTGTGTGGGAAAGACAGACAGGTGAGCTTATTCCCCAACACTGAGGATGTTAGAAGTCCAGGGTTATATCAGAATCTGTTGTGTTTTTCTCTGGCCCAAACACCCTTGCTGGGACAGTTTTCCAGGATGGTCTTTTCCTTTCTTTAAAAATATCCATGTTGACCTGGCACCTGTGTGTTCAGAATCATTCTCCTCCTCCTTCTCTTTTCCTCCTCCTCCTCCTCTTTCTTCTTTTTACTGGCAATGTAGCATAGGGACGCCCTTCATGGGCTCTGGACTAAAACCCTGGCTTCATCAAAAACTGTTTTTGTGATTTGACACAAGTTCTTTATATTTTTTGTGCCTCTACTTGTTTATCTATAAAATGGGAGTTACTAAAGATTAAATGATATACCTGCTGTGGAGTGCCTGGCACATAATAGGTGTTCAATAGAAATTAGCTATTGTCATTTTAGTTGCCATTATTATTTTTAAATTTAATCAGATTTTGGGATGGGAGGGTGGTAAATGCCTGTGTTCAGTCCACAATTTAAACTGGAAGAATGTAGCCTGAGTGTGAACTGTTAGAATGCTATTTAGTATATGATGAAATAGCACATACTAGTACACCGAGAAAAGTGAAAAGCAAAGTGGATAAACTTGCTTTTGATAAGGACAGGAAAACAGGCAGAGGTTATGTCTTGGTGTACAGTCTAACAGCTCCCATTTACAAGTGGATGCCACAGCAAGTGTCCATATAGAGTAGCCTGGTTTCTGAGATCTGCTTATCCACCCACCCCCTTCTTTTCCAACTACATTGTGTATTGAAGCTTTTCTCTTGTAGGATGAAGAAAGGGTTTTCTTGCTTGGTTTTATTCCTGGAATAATAATTCATATTGGCACTATTTCTTCTTTATAATTGTTTTTATAATTTGCTGTAATAAGTCTTCTTTTCAACAGGAGAGAAAAAACATATACAGCCCCTAAAAATTATTTTCTTGTGTTTGTATAAAAGGGCATTGTAAAACTCAACAATAATATATGGTGAGCCAATTTCTATATTTTGGGGTTTTCTTTTATTTTAATCACTAATTTAACTTGCAATTTGATCTTAAGTTCACTACAAAATTTAAAAGCAGAATTTTTTGGAAGCTATCTGAGTGCCAGGTTGATTACATCATATTTCTTCCTAGAAAACTTATCTTTCCATACAAAGGCCTCAAACCCTTGGGTGATACACAGTCCTGAGTTCTTCTTAATTTCTATCCATCTTTAGTTTGATGGCAAGAATCTTGTTGGGGAGAAAGTAGACTTTGACAGCACTTGGATATGTTTAATGTCTATATGTTTAATGTCTATATTTCTCTTTTATGTAAAAAACTACTTTCTTACTCAGCAGTTCATCAGCTACTACAAAAGCTATATTTCTTTGTTACTTAACGTATTTTGTAAATTTAAGTTGTAAAACTATTTGAAAATCAAAAGTAAGTTATAATAGACATATAAGAAAAGATTTCATTTTTTAGTAAATGAAAAACTCACATTGGATGTTTTAAAAGAAAAAAAGGACTTAAAGAAATACGTTGTTGCCCTGGCTGGTTTGGCTCAGTGGATGGAGCGTCGGCCTGTGGACTCAAGGGTCCCAGGTTCGATTCTGGTCAGGGGCATGTACCTTGGTTGCGGGCACATGCCCAGTGGGGAGTGTGCAGGAGGCAGCTGATCGATGTTTCTCTCTCATCAATGTTTCTAACTCTCTGTCCCTCTCCCTTCCTCTCTGTAAAAAATCAATAAAATATATTTTTTTTAAAAAAGAAATATGTTGTTTAATAGAGGCTATTTTTAAAAGCTATATTTTATGCATTTATTTATTTGCTTAAAGTCTTATTTTATTTTTACATTTTATTTTTCAATTATAGTTTACATTTAATTTTATTTTGTATTAGTTTTATGTATGCAGCATAGTGGTGAGGCAATCATATACTTTATAAAGTGATCTCCCTGATAGTCCCAGTACCCTACCCACCTAGCACCATACATAGTTATTACAATATTGCTGACTAAATTCCCTATGTGAAAAGCTATATTTTAAATGTAATTTTGAAAATATATATTTTACACATGAAACATTTTTTAAGTGATGTGCTTTGGCCATATGCCCATTGTCCTTTAAGTGAAAAAATCATACATCTAGAGACAACGTGGGGAAACATCTGCATAAAGTCCATACTTTGATGTTGTAGTTGCTGAGTATTTGTTTAAAAATATCTCTATGATAAGAAGCAAGTGATTGCTGGTCCCAGGTTATCACAGTTGTAGGACTCTAAACATAGACTCAATATAAAAAACACATTTATTCTGATTTCAAAAGTACTTAACAAAATGCACTTTGTACTAAAAAATGAAATATTTGATCATGGGAATAAATTTGACTAACATTTTTTTGTCTTTATAAAAGTCAATAGCTGCCAAAGTGTACATCTTTTTATTCTACAGTGACTAGCCCATTTCTTAGAGCCCATTTCTTAGAGCTCAGCATTGAGCACATGTGGCAAAACTGTCTTTTTTTTTTCATGAGAGTTACTGAAAACATAATCTCAAGGGTCCAAAAACAACTCCAGAAGTTGTCTATTTATTTGTGTTCAAAATCACAGCAATTTTAACTCCAACTTAAGTATCCAAGGAAGGAAAAGAACACACTGTGCTCTGGGGTATTTTCAAGGATTATTCAAGGGGAATATTCAAGGGGAATATTTCCAGTGAAGTAAGTTCTAATAATTGCTAGGAGATACAATGGGATGTCTGAAAGTAACAAACTGACAAATTGATGATGCTTAAACAAACTAAATTCTTCTGTTATAGTTTCAATGCTGTAAAATAAATGTTTGAAAATAGTTAAATAAAAAATAAATGATTCCAAATAGGTATAAGCCTTTCCTCTTGATCTGGCTACATAGTCAGTTTTTTTTTATGTGAAAGTGACAAATAATATAATTTGCATATGACTACATAAAAGAGAAATAAAAATAATTGCAGCAAAATAAAATTTTTAAGCATTAATCTCAGCTGAATGAGATAAATGAACTTTAATAAAGGTAATTCTATTCCTGTACACAATATGCCAATCACCTCTGTTCTGAAGAACAAAATCTCCAGACACATCTACTTTAATAAAATGAGTGTATTAAGCCTCAGGTCTAAACAAAAATAACCCAGAAAGTAAATAAACAGCAATACTCAAGCACATAATGTCCAAGAAGCAGTGATTCACATATTTGATACAAGGAAAAGCTGATATTTCAGAAGAAAATTGATTAAGTATGATTATAAAGAATAAAAATAAGATGTATACATATGCATGCACATACCAAGTTTTAAAAAAGATTATAGCAACTAGAGGCCTTCGTGGACTGGTGGTGGTGGTGGTGGTGGCGGGGGGCGTCCCTCAGCCCAGCCTGTGCCCTCTCACAGTCCTGAAGCCCCGCAATCTATCGCCCTGCCCTGCAGAGGGAGTCCCTGCCCACCCGCCGCAGCACTGCTAGCCAGGTAGACTGGGTCTCTCTCTGCAGGGTGATCGATCCCAGGGCTCTGCAATCTATTGCCCCAAAGAGGTAGGCTCCGCCCACCCGGCCGGGGCTCCATGGTGGATTGCTCCCTCAGAAGGAGGGGCCGCCCACCCACCGCGGCCTACCGGATGGTGGCCTGGGCCTCCCTCTTTGGGATGATCGTGGAGCCCCCGATTGATTGCCCCGCTGGCCAGTGGCCTGGGTCTCCCTCTGCGGGGCGATCATTGGGGCAATGGCCAGGCCCCTGACCAATCACATTGCACCCACCTTGACTGGCCTGGCGCCAGTGGGTGTCATAGCATGGTCATCTGGACGGTCATTCTGCTGTCTGGCTATTCAGTTGATTTGCATGTTACGCTTTTAGCTTTTATTATTATAGATACTAGAGGCCTGGTGCATGAAATTCGTGCACTCGGGGGACCCCTCAGCCCAACTTGCACCCTATCGCAGTCCAGGAGCCCTCGAGCGATGTCCGACTGATGGCTTAGGCCCACTCCCCAGGGAGAGCGGGCCCAAGCCATCAGTTGGACACCTTTAGCACTGTTGCAGAGGCAGCAGAGGCTTCCATCACTGCTGCTGCTCTCGCCAGCCGTGAGTCCGGCTTCTGGCTGAGTGGCACTCCCCCTTCTGGCTGAGTGCACTGACCGCCAGGGGGCAGCTCCTGCATTGAGCATCTGTCCCCTGGTGGTCAGTGCACATCATAGTGACTGGTTGTTCCACCATTTGGTCAATTTGCATACTAGCCTTTTATTATATAGGATAGAGAGCCAATGCTACCATATATATGCAGCCCAGACACAAACAACCATCAATATTGAGTGAGTCCCACTTTTAGAACTAAGTCCTGTCATAAATAGTTATGATTTTTTTTTCTCTTGCAGTATTTTACAAATTTCTTTCTTTTGTATTCCCATTTTGGCATTTCTAATGTATTCATGTATCACCTATATTATTATTTGCTTAATACTTTTACACATATTTAACTTATGTTTTTTTTAAATATAAGTTTATCAAAAGAGAAACATCACTTACACTACTATATAATTAGGATCACTTGCCATAAATAGACAACAAAAACAGAACAATGATAATAGGTTCTAGCTGTATGCTTCTGCTCACCAAGTGTTCTTAGCATGAGGACTGCTCTCTGCACTAAAACTCTGGGTGTTAAAGCATAGCCCCAAACCAAGACTTTTTTCCTGATGGAATTAAATGATTGAAGAAAAATACAAGAGGAAACAACTTTTTTATTATGATTTTTACTATCATTATTTTCCTGGGTAGAGTACCACCTGACATTGATAATCTTGCATTCCAACCAGAGTCATCTCAAACAGCAATAGTACCCACATTTGGGGAGGTGATGCTATTCTTCATAGCTGTTGCTATTTCAGGCTCTGTTTCTCCTGTTTTAGATGAGGCAATGAAAAAGAGTGAGATGCCTCCATAATATGTATTTTTCTACTTTCTTCAGTGGTTCTGGAAAACAAGTAATAGGAAGAGTGGAGGTGGCCAATTTAGCAAAGATGGAAAGAGTTCTTTAAACATGTACCATTGGTGTTAGATTAGCTACTCCATGTAAGAGATGTCACCAGTAAGATAGCATCTCTTTTTTATTGCTCAATAATGGCCCAGAACTGAAAGAAAAACATGAACCTGGGATTGGAAGATAATAAATGGGACACATTTTCGGGGGGGGCGGGAACTGAGGGTAGCAGGGTTAATGAGTTACAGATAAAGTTGTTTACATGAGTGAGTACTGTTTGCTTTTCTTGCAGTCAGTTTTATCCTTTTGGTATAAGTTCACTTACAATAGAAATAGGGGAAAGAAACTAAACAATGTTTAATTTAAAAAAATGTACTTTTAAAATACTGTTTTGGCTGCCTATTTGTAATGCTTTTTAATTTCTAGTTGACTCTTAATGCTTACAAGCCATGCTGCTGATAGGAAATGTTTCTGAAACAAGAAAGAGGTTCTAGTTCAGGGGCAAAGCTGGTGTGGGCTTATGTGTAAAGGTGGGGGTGTTGTGTTCTTTACATTTTATCAATCTGACAGAAATTTTAAAAGTTATAATGTGATATGGATAGGTTCATGGCATGCATATCAGGAGAACAGGACTCTGCATGAGCCAGATGGGAGCAATCTCTCAGAGCTGGCCCTGAAAACAAGGATGCAAGGAAATCCCCAGAATGGTTGCACACAAACATTCTAAAAGGAAAAATGGCCTGACCATGTATGCATTTGAATAATGCACTGTGGCTAATGGGCTGATGGAGTGGTCATGGATTTGAAATGAACTAGTCTGAAAGACTGGTGACAAATGAGGTCTAGGGAACAGGTGTATAGTTCTTATAATGGGAACTGAGTAAAAATATGTGTGATCCACATCAATGTGTACTAGAGGGCTTCATCTGTGAAGAAGACACTTAATAATGAGGTAGACAATCTGACCCATCATGGATGCCAGTCACCCAGGCACCCTGGTGTCTGTTTCATGGATCCACTACAGAGTGGCCATGGCATCAGGAATGGAGGTCATGCATGGGCTCCGCAACATGGACCTGCTCTCACCAAGGAACTGTCCTCCCTGACTGTGCCAAAGGACAAAAATGAGTCCCTGTACCACTCACTAAGGGAACAGCTCCTTGTCTGCCCATCATGGAGGAGGCAGCTCTTGTCCACACAGGGACAGACTCATTCAGGAACATATTTGCCTTCCCTGTCATCAGGGCTTCTGCTAGCATCTTGCTTCATGAATTACAGATTGCTGTATCCATGGCTTTCCATAAAACCTCACCTCTAATCAAGGAAATCATGCCCATGGAATTCATTCTGATCTTACTTTGTGCCCACACTCCTCAAAAAGTCTTGACAGAACACTGTAATGGGCTGAGGAAGGCTCAGTTATAGTGCCAGCTAGGAAAAATACCCCGTGTGGCTCAGCACTATTCTATAGGATGTGGTTAATATCCCTTAAGTTAGCAACTAATATTTGGTTCCATCTACATAGTCAGAATATGTGTAGGAACCAAGAGATAGAGATGAAATTGGTTTCTCTCACTGTTTTGCTTAATAACATACTGGTTTCCAAATTTTTGCCTCTTGTTCCCATAACCCTGAGCTCTGTGAATTTTAACATTCTAGAGAGGACCAGCAGACATAATTATGGTTTTGATAAATTAAATGTTCCCTGGCCACTTTGGATTTTAAGTTCTTTTAAACCATCCATCCATCCTTGGGTTTTTGTTTGGGTCCAGGCAATGAAGAGCCCTAGTGGGAAAGTAGGGAGAGGAAGACATGTGAAGTCCGGGTATTTCTTTTCCCGTCCCCTCCTTGTCATCAGCAGACTGAAGACCACTTGGTCTTTGCTTCTTATCTTATATGTGAGAACCTTAACTGAGAGGTGATGCAATTATCCAGAGGAACAATTTTAAAATGTTTTATTATATCAAGCCTCAGGAGAATCTGGGTAGCATCAGGTAGAGTCAGAGGTTGTAAACTCCAATGACATCCTGTGCCATCAGGTGTCACAGAAGTGGGGGAAGGTGATTTTATTAGTGGAAGCATGAGTACCACTTGAGGTTTTGGGAAATGGAGGGTGCATTAACCCCTGTGCAAGTGCAGCACCTTATACTTAGCCTCAGCTAGTTGTCACGATGTTGGGGATGCAGAGCCCAGTGCTGCCAGTTGTTTGGGCTTTGGAGAGTAGCTAAAAACCTGGAATTTTGTGTGAATTCTCTTAGTTTAAACAGCAGTTCACTTTAACTTTAAACATTGAAAGGGTTAGCAAAACAAACATGCTCTGCAGGCCACATGAGCTGGTATAAGCTACCACTGAAGAATCTTACAAAGCAGGAAGTGTGTTTGGATCTGTAGTGAGAGATAGCTGAGAACCTTGGGAAACAGATTAGGGCAGTTGTTTGGAAAGGTAGTGACAGGGAGGGCACTTGAATTTACCGTGATTTAATAAGCCAGGGTTAATAAAAACTTGAAGAGTGTCAGGACATGGGAAGAAGGACTAGATTATAGAGATAATAAGGAGTGAAATTTAGATGCATATGGTAGGAGACAAGCAGATGGCAGATAGCAGTTCTCAGGGTTTTAGTTGGATAAAAATGCCATTCACCAAAGTTGGAAGAACATGAGAGGGAGGAGCTAGTTGTGCAGGTAAGGTAGGTCATCTAGAAAGTTAGTAAGTTCAACTGGAAATATGAACTTGGAGGTGCGTTTGAAGTTAGGTCAACTAGGAACAGTAATTGGGATTTAAAAAAAAATTCTTTATTGTTTAAAGTACTACATAAGTCTCCTTTATCCCCCATTGACCTCTCCCCAGCTGCCCCCCACACCCTAGTACATGCCCTCACCCGCCTAGTGTCTGTGTCCATTGGTTATGCTCACATACATGCATACAAGTCCTTTGGTTGATCTCTTACCCCCTCACACTCCCCCGCTTCCCTCATAGGTTGGACAGTCTATTGGATGCTTCTATGACTCTGGTTCTATTTTTGAGTTTATGTTGTTCATTGTATTCCACAAATGAGTGAGATCATGTGATATTTATATTTCTCCAACTGGCTTATTTTGCTTAGCATAATGCTCTCCAGTTCCATCTATGCTGTTGCAAATGGTAACAATTCCTTCTTTTTTACAGCAGCATAGTATTTCATTGTGTAGATGTACCACAGTTTCCTAATCCACTCATCTGCTGATGGGCACTTAGGCTGTTTCCAAATCTTAGCTATGGTGAATTGTGCTGCTATGAACATAGGGGTGCATATATTCTTTCTGATGGGTGTTTCTGTTTTCTTGGGATATATTTTTAGAAGTGAGATTTATGGGTCAAATGGAAGTTCTATTTTTATTTTTTTTTTGAGCAACACCACACTGTTTTCCATAGTGGCTGCACCAGTCTGCATTCCCACCAGCATTGAAAGAGGGTTCCTTTTTCTACACATCCTCTCCATAGAAACATCAATGATGAGAGAGAATCATGGATCAGCTGCCTCCTGCATGCCCCACACTGGGGATTGAGACCACAACCTGGGCATGTGCCCTGACAGGGAGTCAAACCTTGACTTCCTGAGTCATAGTTCAACTTGTCATTTGTTGATTATAGCCATTCTGACAGATGTGAGATGATACTTCATTGTGGTTTTGATTTGCATCTCTCAGATGAATAGTGACTTTGAGCATGTTTTCATATATCTCTTGGCCTTCTGTATGTCCTCTTTCAAAAAGTGTCTATTTAGGTGCTTTGCCCATTTTTAAATTGGATTATTTATCTTCCTTTTGTTAAGATGTAAGAATTTCCTAAAAATTTTGGAGATTAAATCCTTATTGGAGATAACATTGGCAAATATGTTCTCCCATGCAGTGGGCTTTCTTATTGTTTTGTTGATGGTTTCTTTTGCTGTACAGAAGCTTTTTATTTTGAGGTAGTTCCATTTGTTTATTTTCTCCTTAGTTTCCATTACCTTAGGAGCTGTATCGGTAAAGATATTGTTACAACATAAGTCTGATATTTTGCTGTCTATGGATTCTTCTAAGATTTTTATGGTTTCCCATCTTACGTTTAAGTCCTTTATCCATTTTGAGTTTATTTTTGTGTATGGTGTAAATTGGTGGTCTAGTTTTATTTTTATTTTTTGCATGTATCTGTCCAATTTTCCAAATACCATTTATTGAAGAGACTGTCTTGACTCCATTGTATGCTATTCCTTCCTTTATCAGATATTAATTGAGTATAATGGCTTGGGTCAATTTCTGGGTTCTCTGTTCAGTTCCATTGTTCTATATGTCTGTTCTCAAGCTATACTACATAACCACTGTTCTCAAAACTGTCTGAATCTGGCACAAGTAATTGGGATTTGAAATCCTGATTATCAGCAAGGTGAGAAGTAAAGAAGGCTGAGTGTAATACCCAGAAAGTATCAACCTCCAAGGTGGAATTTATAAAACTTACTAGAGGCTTGGTGCACGAAATTCATGCATGGGTGAGGTCCCTAGGCCTGGCCGGTGATTGAAGCGTGAGTGTCTGGCATGGAAGGGCAGGTCCCAGCTGACCTCTGGGCCCTGGGAAGCACCTGGGTCCCTGGGCCTCCGCTCACCCCCCCTCTGCCTGAGTCATGGTGCCTGAGTCCCCATGCAAAGATGCAGTAAGCACAGCTGGACACTGCGGACCGGGGCACAGTGTGGGCCACTGGGCCGCCCAGCAGCGCTGCCCAGAAGCCGTGCAGGCAGCATGCTTTCTCCCAGCCGGCCTCGGCAGACCGGCTCCTGCACGAACCCACGATGAGCCTGACCAGCCCCTGTGGTCCTGGCAACTGTGGCCCAGCTCACCTGTAAGCCCACTGGGGCCAGCAGCTCCTCCACTGATGCCTGCTGTCAGTGCCTTGTCGCCGATGCCCACCATGTTCCGTGCCACCCCCTGGTGGTCAGCGCATGTCATAGTGAGCAGTCGAACTGTCGGTCAAACTCCTGGTCGAGGGGACAATTTGCATATTAGGCTTTTATTATATAGGATATCTTCCATTGATTTCAGAGAGGAAGGGAGAGGGAGAGAGAGATAGAAACATCAATGATGAGAGAGAATCATGGATCAGCTGCCTCCTGCATGCCCCACACTGGGGATTGAGACCACAACCTGGGCATGTGCCCTGACAGGGAGTCAATCCTTGACCTCCTGAGTCATAGTTCAACATTCAACCACTGAGCCACGCCCACCAGGCTCTTGTTTTCATTTTAAAGGAGAGAGAATTAACACTCCAGAGGTCTATTTGCCCAAAACAGCCAAGTTACGCAGTGGCAGAGTTGGGGGGAGGGGAAGGGACTGGTTCTAAACATGCACTCATGAGGCCTCTGTGCTAATGGTTCAGCCAGGGGGGCAGGTGGACAGATATTGTCTCTGGCTCCTTAATCAGCACTTCCTTGAGGCCCTCAGATTCCCTGCATGACCCCTCTACCCTTCCTACCTGCCATCAGAGCTGAGGAGGGCAGAGGATGAGAAGGGCCATCTGTGGTTCACCTGGGAGGGGAGATGGCGGGGTTCAGAAGGGCAGAGATAGGAGCACCACAGACCCTGTGTGAGAGTTAGAGGCAGTGATCTGGATGCTGATCGCCCTGTCCCAGTATCTCAGGAGCGTTTCTTTCTCTGGAAGCACAACAAGCATTGCCTTAGGTCACGGGACTTGGGGCTGCTCTCGGCCATTCTGTTCTGTGGTGCAGGATCCTCTCTACACTGGAAACTGGAGTCAGGGATTAGAGCCGGACCACTTGGGCAAGCCCTTTGCATTGGACCCTGAGACCTCTCGTGTCACGTGTGACCCGGGTTCCCAGCACAGCTGATCTGTGTATCCACAAGAGGGCTTCATTTTCCTAGTTTTCAACGTTTGCTTTCCATAATACTGTACATTCTGTTTTGCTTTTTTTTTTTTGAACCAAAAATAAAACCATTTGCTTGTTTCCAATAAGTACTTGTCATCACTGAAGGGGGTTGGGGGGTGCGTGGAGGGATTAGGGCAGCCAGATGGGAATTGACCCACCTCCTGGACCTCAGGGTGGGAGGCTGGTCATGAACATTCCATGTCCCTCATGTGAAGCTCAAACTAAGGTCTGTGTTTTATAGTCAGACCCTCAAAACGGATGGGATCTGACCACAGGCCCCCCACCAGCAGCTGCTGGAGACCCTGCCTTCCCAGGGGCCGAGCAGAGCATGGAGCCTCCTCCCCCCACCCCACCTCCACCCCACATCGTTCTTCATGCTCTGGCTTCCCTCCAGCACACCCCAAAGTGGCCACCTCAGCTGCCACAATTTCCACTGTCTCCGCATTGCCCTCGGGGAGGGTGCTGTTGCCTCCTGCTGTCTCCCTGCTTCCTCTTCCCCCTCAGTCTGTTCCTGACATAGAAGCCAGTGGGTCCTCACCTACAGCCCTGGCACCTCCCCTTGTACTCAGGGGACGCCAGGTTCTCATGGGCCCTTGATCCCGGCAGAATGTGCCCCTCGACCCAGCCTTGACCCCCTTCCACTTGACCTCTTCTTGTCCTGCTGCCCCTCTGTGGGCTGCCCCTCTGCCCGATGCCCTTCTCCAGGCATCCACCTGGCTCTCCTCCATACATACATCTTTCCCTCAGTGAGCCCCCCTTTGCCCCTCCCTTGCAGAGCTCCTATGTGACTTCAATCCCATGTTTTCATGGTGCCATGCCCTCGAATAGCTGCAGCTCATGTCTGTTCAAGGCTGTTTCCTCCCTGCACTCCCGTCCTCTCCTGGCAGAATGCATGCTCAGTAGGACAGGGTGGATGGCTCCCTGCTGCTCTGTGAGCACCCAGGATCGCCTGGGACACGGTGAGTGCTCAGTTAGTGATAGGAGTTGAATAAGATGCTCAGGCAGCAGCATTATGTGTAAAGGCCATTGGAAGGCAGACTCACTTGGAGCCGAGGGCCATGAGCTCTCAGCACAGCACTCAGGGAGGGGCCATGGAAACCAGTTGTTCCTTTTCTCACAAGAAGGCTGGACTAAGAATGAAAAAGGAACAGTGTGTTTTCCCTCAACTACTTAAAAGCTGATGATCTCATTCTATTCTTAAAGCTGTGAATAGAAACCCTTAGATCAACCCTGTGAGGCTGGTTCTGGGATTATGAGATTCTGTCGAGAGTACATGGCCTTCCCCCACCACAAGGACGGTGCTTAGCTTTTAGTGCTGTGATTAATGCACTGGTTGGGGTGGTCTGTGGGGATCAGCCTGCTGTGGGAGCACTGCTCATCCCAGTCAGCAAAGTGGCTGTGGACCCATCCTCTGAACAGCTGCTCCCGCTGTGGGAGTGCCGTGCACTGACCACCAGGAGGCAGCTCTGCGATGAGCGTCTGGTCCAACAGTCATTCTGGTCGTTCCACCGTTTGCTCACTGGGCTTTTATTACATAAGACTAGAGGCCCAGTGCACAAAAATTTGTGCACTAAGGGGGGTCCCTCAGCCCGGCCTGTGCCCTCTTGCAGTCTGGGACCCCTCAGGAGATAATGACCTGCTGTCTTAGGCCCGCTCCCGGGTGGCAGAGGGCAGGCCCAATCCCTAGGTGCAGCCCCTGGTCGGGCTCAGAGCAGGGCCGCAGGGGACGCCAGGTTCTCATGGGCCCTTGATCCCGGCAGAATGTGCCCCTCGACCCAGCCTTGACCCCCTTCCACTTGACCTCTTCTTGTCCTGCTGCCCCTCTGTGGGCTGCCCCTCTGCCCGATGCCCTTCTCCAGGCATCCACCTGGCTCTCCTCCATACATACATCTTTCCCTCAGTGAGCCCCCCTTTGCCCCTCCCTTGCAGAGCTCCTATGTGACTTCAATCCCATGTTTTCATGGTGCCATGCCCTCGAATAGCTGCAGCTCATGTCTGTTCAAGGCTGTTTCCTCCCTGCACTCCCGTCCTCTCCTGGCAGAATGCATGCTCAGTAGGACAGGGTGGATGGCTCCCTGCTGCTCTGTGAGCACCCAGGATCGCCTGGGACACGGTGAGTGCTCAGTTAGTGATAGGAGTTGAATAAGATGCTCAGGCAGCAGCATTATGTGTAAAGGCCATTGGAAGGCAGACTCACTTGGAGCCGAGGGCCATGAGCTCTCAGCACAGCACTCAGGGAGGGGCCATGGAAACCAGTTGTTCCTTTTCTCACAAGAAGGCTGGACTAAGAATGAAAAAGGAACAGTGTGTTTTCCCTCAACTACTTAAAAGCTGATGATCTCATTCTATTCTTAAAGCTGTGAATAGAAACCCTTAGATCAACCCTGTGAGGCTGGTTCTGGGATTATGAGATTCTGTCGAGAGTACATGGCCTTCCCCCACCACAAGGACGGTGCTTAGCTTTTAGTGCTGTGATTAATGCACTGGTTGGGGTGGTCTGTGGGGATCAGCCTGCTGTGGGAGCACTGCTCATCCCAGTCAGCAAAGTGGCTGTGGACCCATCCTCTGAACAGCTGCTCCCGCTGTGGGAGTGCCGTGCACTGACCACCAGGAGGCAGCTCTGCGATGAGCGTCTGGTCCAACAGTCATTCTGGTCGTTCCACCGTTTGCTCACTGGGCTTTTATTACATAAGACTAGAGGCCCAGTGCACAAAAATTTGTGCACTAAGGGGGGTCCCTCAGCCCGGCCTGTGCCCTCTTGCAGTCTGGGACCCCTCAGGGGATGTCCACCTTCTGGCTTAGACCCACTCCCCAGGGGAGAGGCCTAAGCTGGCAATCAGACATCCCTCTGGCAGCCTGGGAGCCCTCAGGGGATGTCCACTTACCAGTGGGGAGCAGGCCTAAGCTGCAGTCAGACATCCTTAGCACTGCTGAGGAGGCAGGAGAGGCTCCTGCCACCACCGCTGTGCTGGCAGCTGGCAGCTGGCAGCCTGGCTTGTGGCTGAGCAGAGCTCCCCCTGTGGGAGTGCACTGACCACCAGGGGGCAGCTCCTGATTTGAGTGTCTTCCCCCTGGTGGTCAGTGTGTGTCATAGTGACCAGTCATTCCCAGTTCTGTTGTTAGGGTCAATTTGCATATTACTCTTTTATTATATAGGATAGAGACCCGGTGCACGGGTGGGGTCTGGCTGGTTTGCCCTGAAGGGTGTCCTGGATCAGGGTGGGAGTCCCACTTGGGTGCCTGGCCAGCCTGGATGAGGGTCTGAGGGCCGTTTTCAGGCTGGCCACAGCCCCTTCAGGGTGGGAGGGTCCTGCTGGGGTGCTTGGCCAGCCTGGGTGAGAGGCTGAGGGCTGTTTTCAGGCTGGCGATGGCCCCTGGCGACCCAAGCTCCCAGCTTTTCCTTTTTTTTTTTCTGGGATTTATTTATCTTCTATAATTGAAACTTTGTAGCCTTGAGCGGAGCCCAGTGCCAGCCAGGGCAGGCGGGAAGCTTGGCTTCCTCCATCGCTGGGGGCAACCCAAGCTTCCTTCTCACTCCAGCTCTGTGGCCTGTTGCCATCTTTGTGACAGAGTGACGGAGTGATGTTTAATTTGCATATTACTCTTTTATTAGATAGGATTAGTGCACAGAAACTTTTAAAATGATAGTACATCAACAGAATGCACACAGGAGTGCATCATTCTCATACATGCTAAGGAGAATATACACTGACTGGCCAGATTATTATGACCACCTGGCACTTGTAGGCAAATTAGCTATAATTTTGCACTGAAGTTGCTAGAGGGCCAGACCATTCATTATAAATAGGGAAGCAGGTTGTTTACCATGATAGTAGAAGTGATTTTTTTCTGAAGATATGGGTAAACAA
>NW_005356635.1:7293094-7297767 GCF_000412655.1 Myotis brandtii
ACTCTGTGTGTGTGTGTGTGCGTGTGTGTGTGTGTGTAATCTCCCATGTTCAAAGGCTGTTAAATCGCGTTGTTTACCCATATCTTCAGAAAAAAATCACTTCTACTGTCGCGGTAAACAACCTGCTTCCCTATTTATAATGGTCTGGCCCCCTAGCAACTTCAGCATGAAATTATAGCTAATTTGCCTACAAACGTCAGGTGGTCATAATGATCTGGCCACTCAGTGTATAAAATATATATAATGTTTTTCTGGTAAATGAATTGCTGATGAATAGCACTGTCCAGTTCTGTGAGATTTGATGGTTGTGGAACCAGCTGCCTGATGGCTCTTTTAACTTTGTCCCACAAATGCTCAATTGGATTGAGATCTGGTGATGTGGTGAATACTATTATAGGAAAAAATGTTCATGTACATGTTTTTACTTTGTAATAAAAATTATCATAATAAACCCCTAGAGAACTTATTTTGTTTTTATTTTATGGCAAAAATGCATAAAAAATGTTATAAAACATTAGATATTTTTTACATGATAATTATATTCTTATGTGTATTTTATTTTGTTTTGCTGCATGTTTAGGTCACACATTAATTTTTCATTAGGGACCCTGTTGCTGAGCTGGACCCTTATTTATAGTGAGTGCTCCTTTAAGACTGCTTCCATGTTGGGCTGTCAGGGAAGTGCAAGGGGAATATGCTGTTTTATGTTGGGGAAAAGGTAAGAGCATACACAGTTTTGAAAATCCAGGTACTCCTTAATTAAGCTGATTGAGAATTTACTAATTGCTTCTTTGGGGGAAGCTCATTTTCCCGTTTTTCTCCCAAATAAAACAAGAGTTGTGATTATTTGTTTTCATTTTATGATTGTTGAAACACATTTTGAAGAATAAGATTTTTCTTATATTTAAATATTTTTTTTCTCAGCCACAAATCAATGAGGCCTGAGTTTGTGTAATATAAACATTAATAAATAGAAAATATTGTATGATATTATGAGTTTGTGTAGTATAAATATTTACACTAAATAAAGGTTAATAGTATTTATTCATTCAATAAATATTTATTGCATGTCTACTTTGTGCAAATTCTCCTCTAGGTGTTTGATACATACACATGAATAAAATAGATAAAAATTTTTATACTCATTAATTTTACATTTTGCTGGTGAGAGACAAAAGAAAAAAATTATATGTCTGGACATATTACATTTTTTAGTGTCGTTTGGATCAGCTTCACTTTTCCAAGTGTGGTTTTCAGTTTTGTTAGGGAAGGTGCAGAGGAGCTTCTACTCTAGAGCTACTTTAGTCCCATTATCAAGGAGCAGTCCCTTCAGGATCTCTAGTAAATGCACTGGGTGTCCTGACTGGTTAGAACTGGAATGTCTTCTGGTTGTATGCAAGCTTTGGGAAGTGTTTGCCTTTAACTCCCCAGTCATCCTTTGCCTGTCCTTGAGGAGATTCACTCTATGCCTGCACAGCTTACCATTCAGACAAAGATTTGAGAAGACAAGTGTATAGAGCTCTTTCTCTACAAAACTCCCTCCTCTGTAGATCCTTTACTTCTAAGCTCACCAACACTACTGTGTTTTTTTGGGGAGGCTCTTCTCTGGGCCACAGTTTTGAAAGTGTCTTTAGGAAGAAACCCAGAAATTTGGAGGACTCACATTATTTGTTTTCCTTCCCTGAGAAAATACAATCCTGAGCTGTCATTGTCAAATGTCATGTATTTTGTCTAATTTTCCAGTTTTTTATTCTGGAAGGGAAAGTCTGGAGCCTTTCATTCTGAGGGAAAAGGCCAACATGACCCTTAAAACATCACTTTCCTCACTATAGTGTAATCAATTTGATTTCTTAAATAAAAATTAAATAAAAATAAAATCCAACAAAAATAAAGTCCCAAAACAACCTCCAAAAATTTTCTGTGACTCAAAAAATACAAGACAACATAAATTATCATAAAGACAATATGAGCTCAGTTCAGAGGGAAGATGACAACTTTGGAATGGCCCAGGCAGGGTTCACAGAGCAGAGATGTTCAGACCTCAGAGAGATAAACTTGAGCAAAAATCCTATATAATAAAGAGCTAATATGCAAATGCTCATCACACCCTCACACTGTCATGCCCTCACGAAGTCATGCCATAACAGCTCAGACACTCAACACTGGGGAGAGAGGATTGGGGACCAGTCAGGCACAAATGAGCTCGCAAGCGAGGAACGGGGATCAGCCAAGCTGCGGCCTGGGAGAGGGACAAGCCACCCGCCCCATGGTCTCGGGTGCCAGCAGCTGTGCCTGCAGCCCGAGAGAGGGACAAGCTGCATGCCCCGCAGTCCTGGGCTATGTGGCTGGGGCTGAGGCCTGGGAGAGGGACAAGCTGCCCACCCCATGGTCCCAGGCGCCAGTGGCTGGGGCTGTGGCCTGGGAGAGGAACAAGCCACCCCCCACGGTCCCAGGCACCAGTGGCTGTGCCTGCGGCCCAGGAGATGGACAAGCCACACGCCCCTCAGTCTCAGGTACCAGCAGCTGCACCTGTGCCTGTGGCCCAGGAGAGGGACAAGCTGCCCACCCCATGGTCCCAGGCTCCATGGCTGCACCAGCACCTGTGGCCTGGGAGATGGACAAGCCACCCGCCCCATGGTCCCAGGCGCTAGTGGCTGCAGCCTGGGAGAGGGACAAGCTGCCCGCCCTGCAGTCCTGGGCACCTGCGGCTGCAGCCCAGGCAAAGCCACCCTCCCATGGTCCCCTGCAGCTTCAGCTGGCCTGGGCTAAGCTGGCCCAGGTCCTGGGTGCCTGTGGACAGCCAGAGGGAGGGAATCCTGGGTCCCGGTGTGGGGCAAGGCAGAGGCAGTTAGGGGCAATCAGGCCAGCAAGGGAGCAGTTAGGGGTTACCAGGCCAGTAGGGGAGCAATTAGGGGCAATCAGGAAGGCAGGCAGAGATGGTTAGGGGTGACCAGGCAGGCAGGAAGAGGGGTTAGGGGTAATCAGGCAGGCAGGCAGGTGAGCCGTTAGGAGCCAGTGGTCCTGGATTGCGAGAGGCTGTCAGACATCCTCTGAAGGGTCCCGGATTGGAGAGGGTGCCGGCTGGGCTGAGGGACCCCCCTGTGCATGAATTTTGTGCACTGGGTCTCTAGTTAGTCTAATAAGCTTGGAGATCAAGCAAGCCCTTTTCTTTGTCTGCTTGGGCCAGTCAATTTTGCAGCACAGGGAGAGATGTCAGTTCGTGAAAACACTTCCATTGGCAGTACCTTCTCATTCCCAAGTCTGTTTTGCATTGGTGATGTCAAGTAGTAATAAACATGTCTTAAAATAACACCATGCCTTTTAATACAAATGTTCTTAATGTACCCTTTGTTCCACACTTAAGTAAATCCTGTAGGAGCACTCATTCCATAATGTGCTGAAAGGCAGCCACTTCTGGGAAAGAAAGAAAGACCCAATAACTATTTGCAAATGGAAACTGATAGCAATGAATAGAAAAATGTGTCTTATGACCCTTCCTAGTTGGGGACTCCTCTTTCTCCACCAGTGCTTGGCCTGTTATCTGCCTCTCTCTCTCTCTCTCTCTCTCTCTCTCTCTCTCTCTCTCTCTATCTTTCTCTCTCTACACATAAATCTTTAGTAAAGTATAACAGTAGGTGACAGCATAAATCTATTTTGCCAACTCTCAATATACATTCTCCTCAAATCCACCTCTGTTCAAGCCACAATAATTAGTTTAAAAATTCATCCTGTTCAGTATTTCTTCTCTGACAGAATCATTTCAGGTTGATTTTTGACAGGTTAATATTAAAATGCATAAGGTACATTTCCAAACATTTCAAATGACTTGCCATGGACTGTCAACACTAAATTACTAAGCCTTTCTTATATCTATTTTGTAATTAATTAACACACAGATTATTGAATAGACTAGAGGCCCAGTGCACAGGGGAGGGGGGTCCCCTCAGCCCAGTCTTCAATCCAGGACCCCTTGGGGGATGTCCTAGGGATCAGGCCTGAACCAGCAGTCGGACATCCCTCTCACAATCCAGGATCGCTGGCTCCTAACTGCTCACCTGCCTGCCTTCCTGATCACCCTAAACTGTCCCCCCTGATGGCCTTGTTGCCCCTAACTGCCCCCCTGCCAGAATGATCACCCCCAACTGCCCCCCTGCCAACCTGGTTGATGCCAACTGTGCCCCCTGCCAGACTGGTCACCCCCAACTGCCCCCCTGCTGGCCTGGTCACCCCCAACAGCCCCCCCTGCTGCTTGGTCACCCTTCAGGACTCCCCCTGCCAGCCTGGTTGCCCCACGCTGCCTGCTGTTTGGTCATTTGGTTGCCCCTCACTGCTCCCCCTGCTGGCCTGGTTGCCCCATGCAGCCTGCTGCTCAGTCGTTTGGGAATCCCTCACTAAACCCCCTGCCGGTCTTGTAGCCCCACTCAGCCTGTTCGGTTTCCTTTCAGTTGTTTTGGATGTGATGGCCCCTGGCTCTTTATATATAGAGATTATATCCTAATATATAAAAAGCCAGGGGCCGTCACCACTGAATCAACTGGATGGATGACCAAACAGCAGGCTGCGTGGGGCAACAAGACAGGCAGGGGAGTTAGTGAGGGACGACCAAATGACTGAACAGCAGGCTATGTGGGGCAAACAGGCTGGCAGGGGGGCAGTTGGGGGCAACCAGGCTG
>NW_005356635.1:7297846-7298722 GCF_000412655.1 Myotis brandtii
TGGGGTTGGGGGCCCCCCCCCCCCGTGCACAAATTTTGTGCACCGGGCCTCTAATAGATTATATAAAATCCCCAAAGGATAAAATGGTATGCCTCTGTCCCATAGGCACTTCTTTCCTATGTAGGCTATAACTGGTAATTATTTATTGAGTAATTGTCCAGAGATTATAAATATAAACCTATGCACAATATAAACATTTATGAAAATATATGTATATATGTTTTCATACATACTTTTTCACACAATTCTTTTCTCAAAAATATATTAATACTAGAGGCCTGGTGCACGAATTCGTGCATGGGTGGGGTTTGGCAGGCCCGCCCCAATGGGGGCCAATCAGGGCCAGGCTGGCTGGAGGGAGGGGCCGCTAGAGGTTGGCTGGCCGTCCCCACCCCCAATCGAGCGCGGGGGAGGGGGGGCTGATCGGGGGCAGGGCTAGCAGGGGGAGTGGCCGTGGATGTTTTTGGGGGGGCAATTAGGACCCTGATCCAGCCAGTTGACCACCGCAGTGCGCATCATAGAGACCGGTTGTTCCAGTCATTCTTCTCGTTCTGGCATTCTGGTCACTGGGCTTTTATACATATAGATAATTGTTTTAACACACATGTATGCATAGCATCTTATAGTATTCTTTTGTATGGATGTATCTTAATTAATTTAGCTAGTTCACTATTCCTGAACTTTAGTGTATTTCAACTATTTAGCTATTATAAATATTGGTGCAATACCCATATATAAAAATTAGTTTTCAAATGTGTATGTTTATAAAAGATTTTTTAAAGTATTTTTTTAAATATATATTTTATTGATTTTTTACAGATAGGAAGGGAGAGAGATAGAGAGATAGAAACATCGATGAGAGAGAAACATTGATCA
>NW_005356635.1:7298801-7299152 GCF_000412655.1 Myotis brandtii
GCAGGCCGATGCTCTATCCACTGAGCCAAACCAGTCAGGGCTATAAAAGATTTTTAAAAGTGTAATTATTGTTTTAAAAGGCATATACATTTTCTGTTATAATGGACTAGAGGCCTGGTGCTCAAAAATTTGTGCACTCTGAGGGGTCCCTCAGCCTGGTCTGTGCCCTCTCTCAGTCTGGGACTACTCGGGGGATGTCTACCTGCTGGCTTAGGCCTGCTCCCCGAGGGATTGGGCCTAAGCTGGCAGTCAGACATCCCTCTGGCAGCCCGGAAGCCCTCAGGGGATGTCCACTTGCCAGCGGGGAGCAGGCCTAAGCTGCAGTCGGACATCCTTAGTGCTGCTGAGGAG
>NW_005356635.1:7299261-7322611 GCF_000412655.1 Myotis brandtii
CTCCTTCATTGAGCGTCTGGCCCCTGGTGGTCAGTGTGTGTCATAGTGACCAGTCATTCCCAGTCATTCTGCTGTTAGGGTCAATTTGCATATTACCCTTTCATTATATAGGATAGAGGCCTGGTGCATGGGTGGGGGCTGGCTGGTTTGCCCTGAAGGGTGTCCTGGATCAGGGTGGGGGTCCCGCTGGGGTGCCTGACCAGCCTGGGTGAGGGGCTGAGGGCCATTTTCAGGCTGGTCACACCCCCTTCAGGGTGGGGGTCCCCACTGGGGTGCCTGGCCAGCCTGGGTGAGGGGCTGAAGGCTGTTTGTAGGCTAGCCAATCCCCCCAGCAGGGACCCTCACCCCATGGGGGTGTGGCCAGCCTGGGTGAGGGGCTGAGGGCTTTTCAGGCTGGCCACACACCCCTGCAACCCAAGTTCCCAGCCTCTCCTTTTTTTCTTTTCTTTTTGCTGGGATTTATTTAATTTCTATAATTGAAACTTTGTAGCCTTGAGAGAAGCCCAGAGCCGGCCAGGGCAGGCGGGAAGCTTGGCTTCCTCCATCGCTGGGGCAACCCAAGCCTCCTGCTCGTTCCAACTCCGTGGCTGCCGCCATCTTAATTGGGTTAATTTGCATACTCGCTCCTGATTGGCTGGTGTGTGTGGCTTGAGCATAGGGGAGGGATGGTTAATTTGCATGTTTCTCTTTTATTATATAGGATATAGCAAATCACCATCCATAGACATGGCATTGATTTATACGCCCACCCAAAAATATATGTGCTTCTTTCCTATTATTCTTACAACACAGTGTACATGCTTTTTGATCTTTGGCAATCAGATAAAAATGAGTTATCTTTTTTTTTTAGTTTTTCCCCTCTTTATGAATTTATTGGGTGTGGCTCTGGGTTTTAGTTTTAATTTGCATACTCTTTTTACAAATAAAATTGGTTATGTTGTCATATGTTTAAGAACTATTTAAATTTCCATTCTCTGAGTAGTTTGTCCATTGCTCTTTTTGCTGTTGGGTTGTTGATTTATTTGTGAATTTTCTAGTTTAGTCAATTACTTCTTTTCTGTAATGTGTGTTGCAAATATTTTTCCTATTCTTCTGACATGCCTGTCACTATTGATAATGATGTTTTGCCTTGCAGATAGTTCTAACTTTTAAATCATTTAAATTAACAATATTTTCTTTTATAGTTTTGTATCATACTTACGAGTTCAGTATTTCAAGATCATAAACTTTTCTATTTATTTTGCTTCTTTTGTTTACACTTTTCACATTTAAAATCTTAATCTACAGGAACTTTATTTTGACATAAGAAGTAAGTAGGGATCAAATACTGTGTTATTCAATATGACTATTGGTGTTCCAACATAACTTTTAACAAATCCATCATTTCTTCTTTGATATATCATGTTACTTTTATATATACTTATCTATAAAGTCCCCTCGGGAGTTTGACCAGTGGACCGGGAGTTTGATCACTTGTTATGCTATGTGCTGACCACAAGGGGGCGGCGTGGAACAAAGAAAGGCCCAGACGGCAGCTGGCAGCCAGGGAAGGAAGGCCCAAACAGACAGCTGGAAGGCCCCAATTGGCCCTGATTGCCTGCCAGGCCTAGGGACCCTACCCATGCATGAATTTCGTGTACCAGGCCTCTAGTATATAAATAAATTCATTTGGAATTTAGGTTTATTTCTGGCATCTCCATTCTGTTCTATGAACTTAATCTTCTTTTATTTCACTTATTTTCAGAGTTTTAATTGTTGTTTATTTTTCATATAAATGTAGAAATAAATTTCTCATTCTAAAATTAGAATTGACAGTGTACTTATTGAGATCATTGAATCTATATGGAGAGGACTGACATATTTTTGATGTTCAGAGGCAGAATAACTTCTGATGGGTATATAACACCAGACTGACATGCTACTTGTTCTGTTCTTAGGTCCAGACTCTACTACTTACTATCTTTGTTACCTTGGATAAGAAACATTCTATGTCTCTGCCTGGATGATGAAAAAACAAAAACAAAACAATATTAGTACTAATATCACATGGCAGACTAAGAGTTTATACATGTAAGATCCAAGATGTTGGGGAGTAGGTGGAAGGTACACTCATCTCCCCCAGGACCAAACTGGAATTACATCTAAAATATAGAACAATCAACTTAAATAACCAACTAAAGACTAGCTGAACATAAATCTTATATCAAGAATTTACAGAAGAAGCCACATTGACATTGGAAGAAAGGGTGGATATGTGAAAAGGGCTGGCCCTGTTCACACAAGAGATGGCTGATATCCTCAGCTGCATAGCCAGGATCCCAAGCACCAGAGCTGGAAAGAGGTGCCCATCTAACATTTGGTGAAAATCAGCAGGGATTCTGATCACCAGGGAGAGACAGAAGTCTTCTAGAGACTCAGGCACCCTTTTGAAGAGCCAATGCACAGAATCTAATTTGCATCCACTCCCTTTGGCAAAGGGAGGGCAAAGTGTATTAGAGTCTCAAGAGGAAAGATTAAGGTTTGTGGCACTGTTTAGAGAGATGAAGGGAAAGCTGTCAGGATCCCTGCGCTCAGTCCCTGTCACACTGCAGACACTGTCTTTTTTGAGTGCAGCACTCTTCTCCTTATGTCATCAGCCTGAGGAATGCAATATCCTGACCCCCTGGACTCCCTGTCTTCCCAACCTGTGGAGCTCATGCCCTGCTAAGGAGTCAGCTGTCTGGGCAGGGGTTTGGAGATCCAAGCAGACTATGAGGTTTCAGTGGCTGAATTGTGGGCTTTGGAGCAAGGGTCACTTCTCCTTCCTTTCCCCAAGTCTGATCTGTGTTCCCCCTCATGGGAGATCCACAGGCTCACTCTCCTGATTTTTAGAAGCCTTGCCTTTCTGAGCTGGGGCTCCAGGCAGAATCTGGGACTAACTGGTTTTGTGGCTCTAAGACAGGGCCCATTTTTTCCTCACACCCTTGACCAGTGCTAAGTTCTTCCTTCACACAGTCAAATTTTGGTCAGTTTGGGCCTGATAAACTCAACTGGCTTCACCCTGATGATTTCCTCACCCCACTCTACCACAATGGTTTGCGGACACCTGGTGAGTAGCAGCTAGACTTGGTATACACTGAAACTTCTGCTGAGTGGCTTCAGATTCAACACTAGCATAGAATTTGAACCTGTATCAATCTGGTAAAAGCCAATCACCTCTGCTCAGTGACTCACTGAGACCCTTCTTCATGGAACTTGAATACTGCCAGGGGATCTTATGTGACTGAACATAATAGGGAGCTGACAGGTAGAGGCAGGGGAAAAATGGACCTTGGGGTGCCTTGGGTCTATTGCTGACCTTCCCTTTGATTTGGAGCTGGTAGAAACCAGCCTTTGTATACAACCTGGTTCTTCCCATGGCCACCCAGGCTCAGCAGAGGTAGCCACAAACTGTGAATAGCCTTGTAGCTCCAAACCAGTTGCCTAGGGCCAGTCACAGGCAGTGTCTAACATTGAAATAAAACAGTCTTTCCTAAGAGGTCCCAGAACCAACATATCCAGTGGTCAGCTTCAGGAAACATCAGGGCAAGATACAATTTGCTTCACAAGCAACATATCCAAAGGTAGATCTTGGCATGCATCAGAACTTGCTGAGGCAAATTCTGCTTCATGTGTTCAGCACCTACACAGCAGCTCACACAAGGTTGATCCTCTCAGTAAGCCAGTCTAAGGGTTGAACACATGCACAAACAAGCCAATAGAAGTCAAGATTCACTCAGAAAAGTAAGCTCCCATAGCCCACACAAGGGACAATTCCTAGAGCACCCTGGCTCAGGTGATCAAGGAAATTGGGCCATTGGACCTGGAACTAGCACCAGCCTGCCTTGCTTCACAGCTGGGCCTCACCTGGACACTTCTAATCCTAATACAGGTATCAGCCATCTGCAGATTTCTCAGTAGTTCCTGCTGGGTGGTCCCAGACAGTGCTAATTTTGTACCTCCTGGAAGGCCCCAGAGCCAGTGCACCTGGTGGACAGCTTCAGACCATAACAGATTATAACTCTAATCATCCACAAGTGACACACTCAAGGGGCAGACTCAGTGAGCACCAAAACCCCACTGAAAGCAAGTCCTGCTCCATAGGGGTGTTTCCTGCACAGCAGATCTTCTACTATAGTCACAACTGATCCTCACAGCCAATTGGCCTGGAGGTCAATTCCTCAATGCCAACAGCAACCAAGGCTCAACTACAACAAGATCGTGCACACAGCCCAAACAAGGGTGCACGTAGAGTGCCCAGCCAAGGTGACTGGGGAGGCTGAGTCACTGGGCCCTATAGGACACCTACTACAAGGGCCACTCTACCAATTCAAAGATACATAGCAACTCTACCTAATACATAGAAACAAACACAGGTAAACAGCCACAATTCGGTGACAAAGAAACATGTCACAAATGAAAGAACTGGAAGCAAGCAAACTACTGGATACAGAGTTTAAAACAATGGTTATAAGGTTGTTCAAGAATTTTAATGAGAGCTTCAAGCGAATTAGTAAGAATTTCAGGATCTTAGTGAGAATTTCAAAGACATGACAAAGAACCAGTCAGAAATTAAGCATACACTGACTGAAATAAAAAATAATTTACAGGGATTCAACAGTAGAGTAGAGGATTCTGAGAATCAAATCAACAATTTGGAATATGAGAAAGCAAAAAACACCCAATCAGAAGAGCAAAAAGAAAAAAGAATTGAAAAATATGAAGATAGTATAAGAAGCCTCTGGGACAACTTCTAGCATACCAACATTCACATTATGGGGGTGCCTGAAGGAGAAGAGTGAGAGCAAGATATTGAAAACCTATTTGAAGAAATAATGACAGGAAATTTCCCTTACCTAGTGAAAGAAATAGACTTAAAAGTCCAGGAAGCACAGAAAGTCCCAAACAGGAGGAACCCAAAGAGGCCCACACCAAGACATATCATAATTAAAATGCCAAAAGTAAAAGACAGAGAGAATCTTAAAAGCAGCAAGAGAAAAGCATTTAGTTACCTACAAGGGAGGACCCATATGACTGTCAGCTGATGTCTCAACAGAAATTTTGCAAGCCAGAAGGGAGTGGCAAGAAATATTCAAAGTGATGAATAGCAAGGACCTACAACCAAAATTACTCTACCCAGCAAAGCTATCATTTAGAATTGAAGATCAGTTAAAGAGCTTCACAGACAAAAAAAAGTTAAATACTACCAAACCAGTATTACATGAGATGTTGAAGGGTTATCTTTAAGAGGTGGAGGAGGAAGAGGAGGAGGAAGAAGAAGAAAACATATGAACAAAAAAATGGCAATAAATACATATCTATCAACAATTGAATATAAAAAATCAAAATAAACAAACAAGAAATTTAATTAACAAAATAAACTGATGAATAACTAGAATCTGAGGCATTGAAACATGGAACAGACTGATGAATCTCAAAGGGAAGGGGGGAGAAGAGATTAACCAAAGACCTTATATGCTATGCATACTAGAGGCCCAGGGCAGGATATTTGTGCACTTGGGCAGGGGTTTGGGGGGTCCCTCAGCCCGGCCTGTGCCCTCTCGCAGTCCGGGAACCCTCAGGGGATGTCCAATTACATGGAGGTGAGAGAGGCTCCCGCCACCGCCGCTGCACTCACCAGCCGTGAGCCTGGCTCAGGGCTTCAGGCACTGACCACCAGGGGGCAGCTCCTGGGTTGAGTGTCTGCCCCCTGGTGGTCAGTGATGGTCATAGTGACCAGTGATTCTCCATTCAGTCGATTTTCATATTAGCCTTTTATTATATAGGACTAGAGGACCGATGCACGAAATTCGTGCACATGGGGGGGGGGCGTCCCTCAGCCCGGCCTGCACCCTCTTCAATCCGGGATGCCTCAGGGGATGTCCAACTGCTGATCCCTGTGGGATCGGACCTAAAACAGCAGTCAACATCCCTCTCACAATCCGGGACTGCTGGCTCCTAACCACTCATCTGCCTGCCTGCCTGATCAACCCTAACCACTCTGCTGCCTACCTGATCACCCTTAACCCCTCTGCCTGCCTGCCTGATCGCCCCCTAACCGCCTCTGCCTGCCTGCCTGATGTCCCTAACCACTCTCCCCTGCTGGCCTGCTCGCCCCTAACTGCCTCTGCCTTGCCTCCGCCACCATGGCTTTGTCCGGAAGGACGTCCAGAAGGTCTCTCCAAAGGTCTCCAGGTCTAATTAACATATACCCTTTTATTAGTATAGATTTTTAGGACAATATTATTTATGTCTACAAAAAACTTTGCTAGGATTTTGAAAAGAATTACCTTAAATCTATAGCTCAATTTCAGGAGATTAACACTTTTACTATGATGCATGTTCAAATCCATGAACACAATGCAATATGTCTTTATTTATGTAGGACTTTGATTTCTTTCATGAGCATTTTGTATTAAGCATACAGATTTTATACATGTTTTTATTTTTAGTTTTATACCAAAATATTTTATTTTACTTGTAATGAGTGTGAATATTTTGTTTTAAATTTTGTTTTCTATATGTGTGTGTTTTTAAATGTCTTTATTGATTTTAGAGAGAGAGGAAGGGAGAGGGAGAGAGAGAAACATCGATGTGAAAGAGAAATAAGCTGCCTCCTACATGCCCCCTACTGGAGATCGAGCCTCCAACCCAGGCATGCATCCTGATTAGGAATTGAACCAGTGACCTTCTGGTGCATTGGACGATACTCAACCAACTGAGCCACACTGGCCAGGTTTCTATGTTCGATGTTAGTATATAAAAATGTGAGTGATTTTTTGTGTTGATCTTGTTTCTTGCAAACTTAAATTAGCTTCATAAGTCTAGGAATTTTTTTGTGGATTCCTTTGAATTTTCTATGCAGAAAATCATCATCCACAAGTAGGGTAGTTTTAGTTTTGGAGCTTATATACCTGAGCTATTATATTTAAGACAAAAATGTGTTTTTTTGACATTGTTATTCATTATATATTATCTTCTATGACTTATGGAAGATGATGGACTAATGAGTTTCTAAAATACAGTGGGGCCTTGACTTACGAGTGTCCCGACTAACGAGTTTTTCGAGATACGAGCCGTCTCTCAGCTGATTTTTTGCTTTGAGTTGCGAGCTAAAATTCGGGTTACGAGCCAGCTTCAGATACCCCACCGCTAGTTGGCGCAGCGAACGTCACAGTGAACGCCACAACATCAGCCCAGCATCACGTGTCTCACTCGTTTACTGTTGATTTGACATACGAGTAATTTGAGTTATGAACTCCATCATGGAACAAATTAAACTCGTAAGTCAAGGCCCCACTGTAATCCTTAGGTTAGTGGTTCTTAAAATATGGTTTGGTACTCTAAAGAGTCCATTGAAACTCTTACAGTGGGTCCACAGGATCAAAACTTTGTTCAAAATTATACTAAGTTGCTATTTTGCCATTTTTTTTTGCTCTGATTTTTTCATGAGCATGTGGTTGAATTTTTCAGAGGCTATATGATGTTATGTTGCAACAGATTTAGAAATCCAAGTCTTCCATTATGACACACATTGAAAAAATTTGCAAATTGCAAAATAATGTCAGACTCTGATTTTCTGTTTTTTGAAAAAGTTATTTTTTCATAGAAATGGTTTATGTTTAACATGCAAGGCATTTATCTTTTAAAATGAATTATTAAATGAATACTTTATAATTTCCTCAGAAATTAAAACAACTTCTCATATGAAAAATATTGATAGATGAAATCTTCATAAAGAAGAGCTCTTTGAGGTCTTTAAGAATTTTTAAGAGTTTAAAGGGTTCTGAAATGAAAAAAAAGTTTTGAGAATCGCTCATTTAGGCTAACTATATTTAAATTAATTCTCTGGGTTACCAATTGATTGCCTAACATATTGCCTGGTGGTAAGTAAATACAGGTTGATTTCTAGGAAATTATCTTTTTATCTTGCTAGTTTGTTTATGGCAGAAGAGAAAGTTTCTGTCAGTTTTACAATTCTTTCTTTCAATGAAATCTTACATGAAAGTTCAGTATTTAACAAGTGAGAACAATGTTGACTATATTCCCTATGTTGTACTTTATTTTCCCATGGGTACTGAAAATATCAAGGGGAATACTTTGTAAAGTATGTGATTGAATATGCTGTATGATTTTATAAAGTATAGGTTGTCTATGCTGTACACCTTTTTAAAGTATATGATTGTCTATGTTGTACACCTGAAACCAATACAAAATAATACTGGGTGAGGGGAGTGAGAACAACAACAGAGATAGCTTGGAGTTTATGCTGTTTGAATTTTTGTCATCATACAACAGGGCCACAGTAGAACAAATCCTAGGAATCCTTTGAGCGTAATATGAAAATGATGATTGTAAAGACTTAATTGCAAACTATGTAAACAAATCCAGAATCTTACTTAGTGGCTGGCACAGAGTAGGGCTCAATAAATGTGTTACATGAATGACTGACCACTGGGATGTGGACATAACTTCAGATCATTTTTTGAAATAGTAGCTATTAAAGTGAAAATTTATCAATAGAAAATAAAGGCAATGCCCTGACAGGTTTGGCTCAGTGAATAGAGCGTCGGCCTGCAGACTGAAAGGTCCCGGGTTCGATACCGGTCAAGGGCATGTACCTTGGTTGCGGTCACATCCCCAGTAGGAGGTGTGCAGGAAGCAACTGATCGATGTTCTCTCTCATCGATGTTTCTAACTCTCTATCCCTCTCTCTTCCTCTCTGTAAAAAATCAATAAAATATATTTTAAAAAATTTTAAAAAATAAAGGCAAGATTTACTAGTATTACCATGGGACTATAATTACTTAATATATTTCACATAAAAAACACATTCAGACAAATATCTGAGTTCCAATTAATTAAAAAATAAATATATGAGAAAATGTAACTACGCAAGAAGTCAATGCTGGGTTTTTGAGGAAAAGAAGATGATATGAAAAGTAGGAGAAAGGCTGCATTAGTTTTAGAAGGCAAGAAAAATGACCAGTTAAGAGAAAGTTTTAACAGCATTCTCTATATTGCATGAATTGTACCAAATTATTATTACTTTAAATTTTCCCACACAAGCATATCCAAGTGCTTGGTGATGATGTTTGCAGAGTAGGGATGTATTATAAAAATAAGACTCATCAGCCTGGTCGGTGTGGCTCAGTGGTTGAGCACAGACCTATGAACCAGGAGATCATGGTTTGATTCCTGGTCAGGGCATATGCCCTGGTTATGGGCTCCATCTCCTGTGTGGGGTGTGCAAGAGGCAGCTGATCAATGATTCTCTCTTATCATTGATGTTTCTATCTCTCTCTCCCTCTCCTCTCCTCTCTGAAATAAATAAAAATATATATTTTTAAAAAGTTAAAACTCACCCACCAGACTAGATCATCAGTAGAAGAAATAACGTATTTTTCTTGAGGCCATTCCAAAAATAAAAAAGAAAAGAATTATTATATTAATGGATGCATACAAATCAAAAAACAATTTGGGATGTTTTAAGACAGTTGCTTAATTAATTAGGTAGCCTCTGCATACTGGCTTGCCACATTGCTTATTCTTATGGGGGCTCCACATGCTGTGACACTGCCCCTGGTTGGCTGCAGCAGCAGTGATTTCCAGCATCTTACCATATCTTAAGACAAGGCAAAATCAAACAAACTAGTCAGCATGTCACCTAGGACACTTTCTCACAGTCAGCAGGAAACACATTTTTCATGAGATTGCTATTTTTATTTACAAAAAAAATGTGGGGCTGTTTGTTGTATCATCATTAAAACAGTCAGGGGATAAGGAAAAGTTGATGGATAACTTCCTGGTATAAATGAATATTTTTTTTTAACTCCCCTAAGAGTAGAGTTCAGTAACACACTCTAACACAGTAATACAGATTTTAGTTCTTATAAGAAGAAACCTCGACAATAATGTCCTAAGTTTGGTAAGAGTTCATTTTGTACAAGGCAAAGCAAAGGAAAAGGGTTGAAGAAAGTGAAGCAAAGTGCTTTCATCAGTGATGAACTATGTGTTTTCATTCACATCAGTGAAAGTGTCCTTTATCTTTGGCTATAATTCTAGAAGAGGCTTTCCTATGCCAGTCCTGGAGCAAGAAAGGCCCCAGCTGGCTACAGATTTCCATGCCTACCTGCCCTACAGTGTACATTGTGGGTTATTATCAGATTATTTTCCTTTTTGTGCAACAAAATACGAGGTCCATGAAAGCAGTTTTCTGTCAGCTTTCTTACCACTATATTCCCAGTTCACAAAACAAGCATTTAATATTTGTTGAATGTATGTATAACTATGTAAAGTTTTCAGCAGTGAACTTTTGTTTTTGGTTGTGTTACCTTTTATTAGCTGAAAGAGAATATTCATAGTCAACAGCACAGAGTTAAAAAAAAAAAAGGTTAACAAAAGCATGTAAAAAAGTTCCTGTACCACGATTTGTACACATATTTACAGAAAGTATGTTTCCAGTAACATTCCTGTATGCACGATAAATATCTGAAATTAAACACCAACTGTAAACACCAACATGTAGACATTTCTGTCTGCCTATTACAATGGTTCTCAAACTTTTTAGTCTCAGAACAACTTTACACATTCAAAATTGAGGACTACAAAGAGTTTTGTGGGTTATATCTATAGATATTCACCATATCAGAAATTAAAACTAATAATATTTAAAACATGTTTTATTTATTCATTTCAAAATAGCATAGCTTGTTTTTATAAATAATTACTATAATTTTCAAAACAAAAAAGTGAAGGAGTAGAATTTTTAAAATTTGGCTAATCTTTGTAACTTCTCTTCAATGTCTAGCTTAATAGAAGGCAGCTAGTTTCCCATAACTGCTCTTATATTCAATCTGTTGTAATATCTGATATCATGAGATTGACAAATGTCTTTTGTTCAAATAAGAAGATCCATGAAATACCTGTAATTAGCATTATACTAAATTATTACTTTCCCCCTAAGATCAGAAACAAAGCAAATATGTCCAATCATGCCTCTCCTATTCAACATAGTACTGGAGGTGCTAGACAGTGCTGTGGGGAGAGAAAAAAAAGTAAAATAAATACATAAATCTTTCTATTTGCAGATGACACGATTATTTACATAGAAAACCCAAGGAATCTATAAAACCAAACCAAAAGCAAACCAACTAACAAAAAACCCTAAAATTTGCTAGAAGTGAGTGAGTCCAGTAAGATAATCTTTAATTTCTATATGTTAGCAATAAAAACGTGGGCATAAAATTATAATCACTCAAAAAAATGAAATACTTAGGTATAAATCAAACAAAACCTATAATACAGGACTTGCGGGCTTAAAACTGTAACATAATGAAAGAAAAATGGTCTAAATAAGTATTCATGGATTAGACAATTCAACAGAGTAAACATGACAATTCTTCCCCAATATATATAACAGATATAACACAATTCCCGTCAAACACTAGCAAGATGTTTCTGATTTCTTGGGATATAATCCTAGAAGTGCAATCACTGGGTCAAATGGGAGTTGCATTTTTAATTTTTTTGAGGAAACTCCATACTGTTTTCCACAGAGGCTGTACTAGTCTGCATTCCCACCAGCAGGGTATGAGGGTTCCCTTTACAACACATCCTCGGCCACACTTGTACTTTGTTTATTGGTTGATGGTAGCCATTCTGACAGGTCTGAGTTGGTACCTCATTGTCATTTGATTTGCATTTTTCAGATGATTAGTGACTGAGCATTTTTTCATATGCCTCTTGGCGTTCTGTATGTCCACTTTGGAGAAGTGTCTGTTTAGGTCCTTTGTCCATTTTTTTAAGTGGATATTTTAAGTTGTATGAGTTCCTTATAAATTTTGGAGATTAACCCCTTATCCAATGTATTATTGACAAATATGTTCTCCCATGCAGTGGGTTCTCCTGTTATTTTGTGGATGGTTTCTTTTGTTGTGCAGAAGCTTTTAATTTTGATGTAGTCTCATTTGTTTATTTTTTCCTTAGTTTTCATTGTCCTAGGAGATGTATCAGTAAACATATTGCTATGAGAGATGTCTGAGATTTTGCTGCCTATGGATTCTTCTAAGATTTTTATGGTTTTACATCTTACATTTAAGTCTTTTATCCATTTTGAGTTTATCTTTGTGTATGGTGTAAGTTGGTGGTCTAGTTTTTTTTTTCATGTATCTGTCCAATTTTCCCTATACCACTTATTGAAGAGACTATCTTGACTCCATTGTATGTTCTTGCCTCCTTTGTCAAATATTAATTGAGCATAATGGCTTCAGTCAATTTATGGGTCCCCTGTTCTGTTCCATTGGTCTATATGTGTGTTCCTGTGACAGCCAGCTGTTTTGAGTACAATGGCTTTCTAGTATAACTTGATATCTGGTGTTGTGATCCCTTCAACTTTGTTCTTCTTTCTCAAAGTTGCTGTGGCTATTCGGGATCTTCTTTTATTCCATATAAATTTTTAAAGAGTTTGTTCTAGGTCTGTGAGATATGCCCTTGGTATTTTGATAAGGTGGTATGGACATTTTAATGATGTTGATTGTACCAATCCATGAACATGGTATTTTCTTCCACTTGTTTATATCTCCCTCTATCTCTTTTTTCAACATCCTGTAGTTTTCTGAGTGCAGGTCTTTTACCACCTTGGTTAAGTTTATTCATAGGTATCTTAATTTTTTTGTTGTAATCATAAATGGGATTGTGGTTTTTAGTTTCTCTTTCTTTGAGCTCATTATTGGTGTATAAAAATTCCATAGATTTCTGGGTGTTAATATTATATCCTGCATCCCCTATGTTTATATCAGCACAATTTAAAGTAACTAAAATTTGGAAACAGCCTAAGTGCCCAGCAGCAGATGAGTAGTTTAAAAACTGTGGTACATTAAACAATGGAATACTATGCTGCTGTAAGAAAGAAAGAACTTTTACTATTTGCAACAGCATGGATGGACCTGGAGAACATTATACTAAGTGAAGTAAGCCAGTCAGAGAAAGATAAGTATCACATGATCTCACTCATATGTGGAATATAATGAACAACATAATATGATGAATAAAAATAGATCCAAAGACATAGAATCATTGAACAGACTGTCAAACCTCAGAGGGAAGGGACAGGAAGGTGGATGGGTGGGTAGGATCAACCAATGAACTCATATGCATATATGCATAACTGATGGTCACTGACAATAGAGTTGTGATGCCTGAGGTTGGGGGGCAGGAGCAGGCTGGGAGAGGTCAATGGGGGAAAATGGGGACATATGTAATATTTTAAACAATGAGAATTTAAAACAAAACACTAGCAAGATATTTTTCTAGATATAAACTAAATTATTCTAAAATTTATATGGAATTGAGAAGAACTTAGAATTGTTAAAATTTTTGAAACAGAAGGAAAAACTGGAAATAATCTTACTATATGAGTTCAATATACAAAATTGTGTAGTATTGACAGAAGGAGAGATTATCTATACTAATAAAAGGGTAATATGCTAATTAGACTGGATAGACTGGCCATCTTCCAGACATCCTTCCGGACAAAGCCACGGTGACAAGGGCTGAGACAGAAGCTGTTAAGTGTAATCAGACCGGCAGGGGAGAGCATTTAGGTGTGTTCAGGCCGGCAGGGGAGAGCAGTTAGGAGCGATCAGGCCAGCAGGGGAGAGCAGTTAGGGGCATCAGGCTGGCAGGCAGAGGCAGTTAGGGGTGATCAGGCCGGCAGGGGAGCAGTTAGACGTGATCAGGAAGGCAGGCAGAGGTGGTTAGGGGTGATCAGGCAGGTAGGCAGAGAAATTAAGGGCAATCAGGCAGGCAGAAGAGGGGTTAGGTGCAATCAGGCAGGCAGGCAGAGTGGTTAGGGGCAATCAGGCAGGGAGGCAGAGTGGTTAGGGGCAATCAGGCAGGGAGGCAGAGTGGTTAGGGGCAATCAGGCAGGCAGGCAGGTGAGCTGTTAGGAGCCAGTGGTCCCGGATTGCAAGAGGGATGGTCGACTGTCAGTTTAAACTGGCAGTTGGACATCCCCCAAGGGGTTCCAGATTGGAGAGAGTGCAGGCCAGGCTGAGGACCCCGCTGTGCATGAATTTTGTTTACTGGGCCTCTAGTTGGAACAGAACAGAGAACCTAGAAATAGACCCACAGAAATATGACTAAGTGTTATTTGACAAAGGTGAAAAAGCAATTCAATGAAGAAAAGATAGTTTTTTTTCAACCTTAACCTAAACCTCAGAGCTTATATATAAATTAAGTTAAAATGAATAGTGAACTTAAATTGTAATTTTTTTAGAAAAATATATGAGGTAATCTTTGAGTTTTAAAGCTAGGTAAACAGTTCTTAGACTTGACATAAAAAATACAATCAATAAAAGTAAAACTTGAAAACACAACCTCATCAAAATTAAAAACTTTGACCATGAAAGACCATGTTAAGAGGATAAAAAGAGGATAAAAAGAGGATAAAAAGACAGGCTACCTACTTGGAGAAAGTATTTGCAAATGACATCTGACAAAAGACTCTTTCTAGAATATATAACAAACTCTCAAAGCTTAGCAGTAAAAAGAAACAATTCAATTAGAAATGAGCCAAAGAGATGAAGAAACACTTCACTGAAGAGGACATACAGGTGGAAAATAAGTACATGAAACATTATTCAATATCATTAACCCATCTGGGAAACGCAAATTTAAGCCAGGATGAGATATTGCTATACAGTTATCAGAATGGCAAAAATAAAAAAATAAAAAATAGTGACAACACCAAGTGCTGGTGAGTATGTGGAGAAATTGTTTCACTTAACTTATACATGGTTGGTAGGAATGCAAAATTGTGTGACCCCTCCGGTAGACAGTTTTTTAAAAGCTAAACATGGAACTACCATACAACCTAGAAATAGCATTCCTGAATATTTATTTCAGAGAAATTAAGACATCCTAGAATAAAAGCCTAATAATATGCTAAGTGTCTAGTCGTCGGGTCATCTGTTCAATCAATCAAAGCGTAATATGCTAATGATATGCTAAGGCCACTCAACCTCTCACTATGATGTGCACTGATCATCAGGGGGCAGATGCTCCAACCAGTAGGTTAGCTTGCTGCTGGGGTCAGGCCAATCGGGACTGAGCTAGATGGGCTGGACATGCCCTGGAACCCTCCCGCAGTCCCTCCCCAGCTGGTCAACCTCCCATGTATGTCCCTCCCTGGCTCCTATCATGCACTGGTGGGGTCCCTTGGCCTGGCCTGCTCCCTCTAGAAATCTGGGACCCCTCAGGGGATGTCAGAGAGCCGCAGGCCAGGCTGAGGAACCCCACTGGAGCACGAATTCGTGCACTAGGCCTCTAGTATTCACATAAAAGCCTATATACAAATGTTTATAGCAACTTTATTCATAATAGCCCCAAATTGGAATCAATCCAGATATTAAAAGAATTAATAGCTAAACATTGCATGGTACATCTATATCATGGAACATCAGGAAGACCTGACAATTTAGACAGATATACAAGTACCAAAAGGTTACATATTGTATGATTCCATTTGGATAGCATCCTTTAAATATCAAAATTATAGAAGTAAAGAACTGATTATTGTTTGCCAGCTATTAAGGACAACAGGAAGGGTGGATGGAAAAGTCATTGTTGCTATAAATGAGTAACAGGAAGAATCTTTGTGATGGACTTGTTCTGTATTTGATTATATGAGTGTCAATATCCTTGTGATATTGTACTACAGTTTTAAAGATGTTAAGTTACATTGAAGAGACTGGGTAAACTGTTTTTGGGATCTTTCTGTATTATTTCTTTCAGCTGCATTTGAAACTACAATTATTTCTCAGAATAAAAAGTATATACTTTCCTTTTCAAACTGGAAATACTCTTACTGGCTTTGGAGGGGTGGTAACTAGTATAGCATAGAGTTAGTTAAAATTAGTTTATTTTTTTTGATTTTTAAAAATTGGAAGACATAATGACTAGTACTGTTCTAAGAATTTAAGTAAATACTTTTCATAATAATGGGAGGAAGAGTGTTTATTGGGAGTGTTAAAATTTTTGTTCTAAATATGATTTAACTGGGATAATTTAACTAGTGTATTCGTACTATTCTAAAGATATAAGAGCAAGCTCTTTAAGACTTTGCATACCTCAAGAGCACTAAAAATATGTTGCCAAGGGAAGTTGTTCATTTTCAACTGCTTTCATTGTCTTGAAAGACTCAGTAGTTCTTAGTTGCAACGATAGTGGGAAGGAATAAAAAGTAATGGATATTCTAGTGGCAATTTCTTTTATTCCTTCTCTATAAAACAGTAGAAATATATAGAATGTATGGCTAAATATTTTATAATATTTGTGGCAGATACTTGAATGGTCTAACTTACATACATTCCAGGTCTTGTCTAGTGTTCTTCATGTTTTGCAGAGGCTGGAAAGCAAAACAATAAAAAAATAAATAATTTTCATTTTCAAGATTCCCTTGTGAGTAGATTTTTGGATGTGTTTGGGTTCTGCCAATCCCATCATCCTGGCAAGACTTGGATACGGGGCTGAATCGTGAAGGGCAGAAGGCAAGAGGCCAGCTTCCATTTTATGGCTTGGTCATGGTAGAGGCAGCTAGCTTCTGTAGTCGTCATTTCTGCTGCTCAGGGCCTCTTTCCCACTCACAGAAGATACAGTGTGATTCCTAGGGCTGGGAGTTGCCTGGAGCATTACCCTGGAGCCCATTCTCACATTGTCACCAGTACTTGGTGATAAATCCCTTTCTGCTTAACCCAATTAGAGTGAATTTTGTTACTTGAA
Organism: Myotis brandtii; assembly: GCF_000412655.1. NCBI lineage: Eukaryota > Metazoa > Chordata > Mammalia > Chiroptera > Vespertilionidae > Myotis > Myotis brandtii. The sequence goes on from NW_005356635.1 coordinate 7,316,062, forward strand.
CCCTAACCAATACTGTGTTACTAGATAAAAAGCAAAGAAAATATTGTAAAATATACTACAAAGTAGAAATTGAAACCTGAAGGTCTTAGCTAAGAAAGGAAAACATGGTTTGGGCTGAGATTGTGAGATGGGACCTACTTCAGGGAAATGAAAGAAAGCTAGGAAAAGGCACATGATTTCAAGACCTAGAATAAATCAGTGACAACAGAATCACCCTTATATTATGACTACGTTCTGGAAATTAACCTGCAACAAGCCCTTGTTCACATCCAAGTATCTCTATTACCACTTAGCCTCCTGGAAACCACATTAAAAAAACCTATAATAATAAAAGGATAATGTGATAATTAGACCAAACGTCATTCCGGATGTCCTTCTGGATGAAGCCAGGGCCGGAGTGCAGCCTGGGTCCCGGGTTCCAGAGGGAAGCTGGTGCTGGCAGCCGGGGGAAGGAAGGCCAACTCTTGCATGAATTTCATGCATCAGGTCTCTAGTAAAGTAGATGACTGCAGAAGTGGCTTGTTTGCAGGATCTCCTGACCTGCTTGCTGATGTCTGAAATACCTTTAACAGGGAACAAGTTATACATAATTATAAATAAAGGTGTAGAAATGAAAATGCTAGTTGAATTGATGTGCAAAACTCATCAGTAGTAAAGAGCAATTGGTTAATTAAATCATAGTGAATGATAATTTCAGGACCCTTATTGTTTTGGTGATATAACTGATTATTATTGATAGAGGGCCTACTATGAACCTGGCACAGATCCTCAAGCTTTCACACACTCCATGTAATTTAGTGTCTCTACAACTCTATAGTTCTGTACAGTATTTTTATTCCCACTTCCCAGGTATAGACACTGAGAATCAGAAAGATGAAAAAACTTGCCTGAGTTATGAAGACAAAGCCCGGAACAGAGTCTTATTCAATTTCATAATTTTGAATTGGGTCAAGTCTATTTGCCTTTACAAAGGTAAGGATAAATTGAAACTGTGCTCAGATAGAGTTTTCTCATGGGAAGGCAGACTGGAAGTTCTCTTCTACATGATTTATACCCATTTCCTTTTAAGATGGCTTACTTTTAAAGATTTATTAATAACAACCACAACAAATAGCATTTGTATATCAGTTTACAATCTACTCTATTTTTCTTGTAATTTATTTTTTATACATTATCTCTTTCTACCTTCACAACAACTCAGTAGAGAGAAGCACTCTTCCCTTCTAATTTTAAGATGGAAATTGAACCATAAAAGTGAAGTTATTGCCTCAAAGCACTCAGTGAGTGAAAATTTTGGATCCTAAATGCAAGGATTTAGTCCCCAATTTTCACTACAATCTATTATTGCTTAGAGAGACAAGCACTGACCTGAAGACCTTCAAGGCATCCTGAGCCACACAGAGGGCCAAGGTTACAGAAAAAATGGTTCTGTTTCATACTTATCCAGTTCATTCCAGTGGCTGCCTGCACTATTACCTGTTAGCTGTTTATGTCTGTTCTCTCAATATTCTGGACAGGACAGGCTGTGAGTGCTGGCATTTTACTATCTTCATTTTAATAGTTCTTGTACCTAACATAATGCCTTGCATAGAGTAGACATTCAATATATTTTGATTAATGAGTACCTTCAAAATTTAACTTTCAAAGCAGAATAAAAATATTAAAGTTTTTCCTCCAATGTTTTAAATGATTGGTTTTTCTTCAATACTATGATGGATTTTGTATATGGTGACTAGCATGATGCTTAAGAAATATTGCTTCGCCCTAACTGGTTTGGCTCAGTGGATAGAGCGTCGGCCTGTGGACTGAAGGGTAACAGGTTCGATTCCAGTCAAGGGCATGTACCTTGGTTGCGGGCACATCCCCAGTAGGGGGTGTGCTGAAGGCAGCTGATCAATGTTTCTTTCTCATCAATGTTTCTAACTTTCTATCCCTCTCCCTTCTTCTCTGTAAAAAAATCAATAAAATATATTTTTTTAAAAAGAAATATTGCTTCATGTGTTTTAGAAAAAAAAAAACCCACACATTTTTACTACCAGCTATATTTGGTCAAATATTTTACCAAATATTATGCTACTAATTTAAAAATATTGATAGAAGCACCTTTTCTAGAAGAGTACATTATTGTGATTTCCTTTCCCCTCCACATATTGGATTAGAATTTTTTTGTGTGTGTGCCAAAACCAAATGGCAGTAATACCAGCCTTTGGAATCATGATAAATGAAGTTGCCCAAAACCAAACGTGAAATTCAATCTGGGCCTTAAGTCATATTGCCAAGTGCTGGCCAATGAAAACAACCATTAAGAGAAAGGATCCTGATTTATTTCTTTAATTTTCTCATGCAGACAGAGCATTTGTGGTCAAATGGCACATAAATTGAATTAAAAATTCCAATTTTAAGTCTTTTTTTTTTTGGCCTTTGTATATGATGGAAAACGATTGCAAATCTGCTCTGGAAATCTCCCAGGTTTGAATGAATGTTTGCATTACAGAATGTCCTGAGGTTTGTTGTGTGCCCTGAAGGTGGTGGTTACTGTATGATGCCTTTTTTTCCCCCTTAACTGCAGGAAACATCTAGCTCTATTGAAAGTATCCATATACTTTTCAGGTCATTTTTAGCCCTGGATATATAAATGCTTCAAAGAGTTGTTGACTTGGATATTCATGTGTGGCTACAGGATTTATAATGTTTGAAAGGCAAATAGAAATAGAGCAGAAATCTGATGACCCCAAGTCATTCTAAATCACCTTGCTGCTAGGAAAGTTGCTTTTCTTGTCCTTTGTCTATCGTAATAAAGAAGAGTACTCCTTGTTTGAAGATGTTTATTTGAAATAATTCTGAATTAATTTACACAGACTGAATTTATTTATGAATCAGTCAGTAGTAGTTACAGTGATTATGGCCTATGAAAGATCAGAAAGAATTACATGGGATATGAATATGAAATAAAAATAGATTTAGAATTGGGCCAAACCAATGAACTTTCCCTTTTATATATTGACTAGAAGCCTGTTGCATGAAGATTCGCACAATAGTCTTTCCTCCTTTCTTCCCCTGGCTGCTGGCACCAGTTTTCCTCCGGCACCCAGGACCCAGACCTTTGCTGCAGTCGCAGCAGAGAAGCCAAACCTCTTCAGTCTTTAGTCTTCAGTCTTCACTCTGGCCAGAGCCTTCAGTCTTTGCTCCATGCCTGCATATGCAAATTAACCGCCATCTTTGTTGGATTAATTTGCATGGTTGCTCTGATTGGCTGGTGGGTGTAGTGGAGTGACACCAATTTGCATGTTTCTCTTTTATTAGTGTAGATTTTAGAACTATTCATATTATATTAGAGCTAGCCTTTTTTTGATTTATCCACTGCCTTAACCATTTACTATTTTATCAATGTTAGAGGCTGAATTTTATTTACCTTTGCAAAATCATGTTACCTGTGTAATCCAACACTATTATTAAGCCAGTTCATAATACATCATACTCAGTAAATAGTTGTTAATTCTTTAAACACTCTGTATATATGTTGTATAAATGCCCTTTAGTCGTATTCTATGATGAACATATGCCAAGTGTGGATTTAAATTATTCACTTTAATACAAAATCTAATCTAATAAAAGACAAACATTCAAATTGACTGTACCTTCGCTATGCCTTCAGCCATGCCCACCAGTCAATCAGAGCGACTATATGCAAATTAACCCAACCAAGATGGTGGCCAGCAGCCATGGAGCTAAAGCGAGCAGGAGGCTTGGTTGCTCCAGTGATGGAGGAAGCCAAGCTTCCTGCCTGCTGCGGCTGTCTCTGAGCTCAACTGAAGGCAACAAAGTTTCAATTATAGAAGGTAAATAAATCCCAGAATAAAAAAGAAAAAAAGGAGAGGCTGGGAGCTTCCATCGCCGGGGGCCTTGGCCAGCCTGAAAATGGCCCTCAACTCCTCATCCAGACTGGCCAGGCACCCCAGTGGGGACCCCCCACCCAAAAGGGGGTGTGGCCAGCCTGAAAACAGCCATCAGCCCCTCACCCAGGCTGGCCAGGCACCCCATTGGGACCCCCACCCTGAAGGGGGTGTGACCAGCCTGCAAACAGCCATCAGCCCCTCGCCCAGGCTGGCTAGGCACCCCAGTGGGGACCCCCACCCTGAAGGGGTGTGAACAGCTGCAAACAGCCATCAGCCCCTCATCCAGGCTGGCCAGACACCCAAGTGGGACCCCCACCCTGATCCGGGACACCCTTCAGGGAAAACCAGCCGACCACTACCCATGCACCAGACCTCCATCCTATATAATAAAAGGGTAATATGCAAACTGACCCTAACAGCAGAAAGACTTGGAATGACTGGTCACTATGACACACACTGACCACCAAGGGGCAGACGCTCAATGAAGGAGGCCTGCTCAGTCACAAGCCAGGCTGAGGGCTGCCAGTACAGCGGTGGTGGTGGGAGCCTCTCCCGCCTCCTCAGCAGTGCTAAGGATGTCCGACTGCAGCTTAGGCTTGCTCCCTGCTGGCAAGTGGACATCCCCTGAGGGCTGCCGGGCTGCCAGAGGGATGTCTGACTGCCAGCTTGGGCCCGATCCCCCAGGGAGCGGGCCTAAGCCAGCAGGTGGACATCCTCTGAGGGGTCCCAGACTGCAAGAGGGCATAGGCCGGGCTGAGGGAACCCCTGAGTGCACAATTTTTTGTGCACTGGGCCTCTAGTAAATTATATAATAGAGCAAAAACTTCAGATTATAGGATTTATTTGAACTAGTTCTTTTGAGATTAAAGCTACTAAATTTTTGAATTTTTTTTCTTTATGTTCAGATAGAGATAGACATTCTTGAAATAAATTATGCCACTGCTGGCTGAATCCTGCCAAAAAGAAAATAAGTCATTTGGCCTCCTGTTTTTTACCTGAATATATCTATATTTAAACACATTCTGTAGCTTAAAAATAACAGATAAACTATCTCATTTATATTGCTCTTCTTTCTTAAATATATATATTTATAATCTTTCTATGTTGTAACTTTTGTAGTTCTGTATTCTAGATGAATTTTGGAATAATATAGTCTCAGAGTAACAATGCAAAATGTTAGGCCTATTTAGTGCAATGTTATACTGTCATTGATGCTATTAGTATTTGGATAGAATTTTTACAATTTTTTTCTTATTTAGAAAAGCTTATGATTAAGAAGATATACATCAGTCTTCAAAACCCTTTCTGGCTTAATTCATAAATAAGATTAATGCAGAGGGGAAATTATCTTTTATTGAATCACGTATTTGGCAATTTTCAGTACAAATAGTCATTTATTTTCTTACTCAGTGTTTGAACTTTGGCTTTTTTCTGGAAGTTGTAACTAAAAATTGCAAATAAAGAAGTCTTTTAAGTATAATATGTTTGACATTAATTAGTTTCCATTCTTGGATACTGACATGAAAGCATAAATTTATGTCTTAGTCTCAGGAGACTACACTTAATAAATGGATGAATATTTTTAAAAAAGCAAAATAAAAAACAGCTTTGCATGCCAAATGAAAGTAGGAGCCTATGTTAAGAGAAAATAATGGAGAGCAGCCTTTCCTATGTATCAGGTATTTAGAATAAAGATTTAGAGAATGTCAAGTGACCTGATATTAAGTGATCTTCCTATTTTTTTGTAATTTTACTGTAATGTCTTTATTATATACTAATGGCCCAGTGCACAAAATTTGTTCACGGGAGGGGGGTTTTCCTCAGCCAAGCATGCACCATCTCCAATCCAGGACCCCTTGGGGGATGTCCTAAACTGGCAGTTGGGCATCCCTCTCGCATTCTGGTATCACTGGCTCCTAACCGCTCACCTGCCTGCCTGCCTGATTGCCTGTGACCCCTCTGCCTGCCTGCCTGATCGCCTCTAACTGCCCACCCCTGCCAGCCTGATCTCGCCCCTAACTGCCCTTCCCTGCTAGCCTGATTGCCCCTAACTGCTTCTTCTTCAGCCCCCACCACCATGGCTTTGTCTGGAAGGAAGTCGGACGTCAGAAGATGGCCTGTTGACCCGGTCTAATTAGCATATTACCCTTTTATTAGTATAGACTAGAGGCCCAGTGCACAAAAATTTTGCACTCGGTGGGGGGGTCCCTCAGTCCGGCCTGTGCCCTCTCACAGTCTGGGACCCCTAGGGGGATGACCATTTGCTGGCTGAGGCCTGCTCCCCAGGGGATTGGGCCTAAGCTGGCAATCAGACATTCCTCTGGCAGCCCGGCAGCCCTCGGGGGATGTCCACTTGCCAGTGGAGAGGAGAACTAAGCTACAGTCAAACATCCTTGGCACTGCTGAGGAGGCAGGAGAGGCTCCCACCACCACCGCTGTACTGGCAGCCATCAGCCTGCCTTGTGGCTGAGCAGAGCTCCTCCATGTGGGAGCTCAAAGACCACCAGAGGGCAGCTCCTGCATTGAGTGTCTGCCCCCTGGTGGTCAGTGTGTGTCATAGTGACCAGTCATTCCCAGTCTTTCTGCTGTTAGGGTCAGTTTGCATATTACCCTTTTACTATATAGGATAGAGGCCTGGTGCACAGGTGGGGGCC
>NW_005356635.1:7322833-7336812 GCF_000412655.1 Myotis brandtii
GGCCAAGCCTGCAACTGAAGCTCCCAGTCTCTCCTTTTTTTCTTTTTCTTTTTTTATTCTGGGGATTTATTTCCTTCTGTAATTGAAACTTTGTTGTGGCTCCAGCTCTGAGCCCGGCTGGCTGAAAGCAGGTACCTGGGGTTTGTTTAGCTTCTATAATTGAAACATTATTGCTTAGAGTGTAGCTTAGAGCTGGGCCATGCAGGTGAGGAACCTTGGATTCCTCCATCGCCGGGGCAACCAAGCCTCATGTTCGCTTCAGCTGCGTGGCTTCCGGCCGCCATCTTGGTTGGCAGTTAATTTGCATATCACCCTGATTAGCCAATGGGAAGCATAGTGGAGGTATGGTTAATTACCATGTTTGTCTATTATTAGATAGGATAGATTATATAGGATAGGACTGCTTAAATGGGGAGCGGGGAGCCTTTTTCAGCAGGAGGAGATGCTCTTGGCAGACAAAAATACATAAACCCTATATCTGGACTGATAGCCAGCCATATGCACTATACTGCCAAACCAGTCATTAAAAATTGAACTGCTTTCTTACACCTTACACCAAATAGCTGTTGCCCTTAAAACCCCTCCTCAACCCCCACCTTAGGTTCTGCCTTCGCAGTTCACCCAGATTTGGTTCTGATTTGTTGGTTTCTATGCCAGTCAGTGTCTCTGGGCCTATCTCTGGGCCTGATCAGAGAGGCGGGGCTGATTAGCAGCCCCTATGGCTGCTGGCAAGGCCCAGAGAGAAAGAGAAGCAAAGGCTGATCAACAGCTGCCATGGAGGCTGCAGATCAGACTCTGCTTATTTCTCCGGGCCTCTCTCTGGGCCTGATCCGCAGCCCCCTCAGCAGTCAGTGCTGGGTCACCACGACCACAGTGGTGGCAGTCAGTGCTGGGTTGCCATGGTTCGGTCAAGCCTTAGGTCATTTTGGATGTTACGGACCCTGGCTCTTTATATATATAGAGAGAGATTAAATGCTAATTACGTATACAGGGGTGGACAAAAGTAGGTTTACAATTGTGAGTATGCAAAATAGAGTTTATTTTTATATTATTATTTATTAATGATTGTATTACTTATTTGTATTACAACTGTAAACCTCCTTTTGTCAAACCCACATATTTATGACCACATAAGTAATTATCAAGAGTGAATGACAATCACCTTTTAGGATTCACAATATTCATTAAATTGGAAAACACTAATGGCATATTGGACACTATCATTATGTATAGAAGACCCTTCACATTTGGTAGTGATGCTTGAAACATTTCTAGAAACATTTCTGTCACATCTCTTTAAGTTTTGTCAACAATCCTAAGAGATTGACCTTACTCAGTGGTCTTTCTTCCAAAATAATGCAGGTGTGAGACTTCCCAAGGCTACTGATATCAATTTGTATAGAACAGAGTCATTGCAACAGAGAGGATAGGCCAGTGAGATGACAGGTCAATGGTCTGACTACAGCTCTGGGATTGGTGTGAAACTCAATACAAATTTTTCCAGTCATAAGTGAGGAAAAGGAAAGAAAGAACTGTTTTAGAGATAATGCCTTTCCTAATTCAGACCATATGGCCATTCAGTTTGAAAATTATGGAGATGATAGGAGGCAATTATCTTTTTTTTAAAATATATTTTATTGATTTTTTACAGAGAGGAAGGGAGAGGGAAAGAGAGTTAGAAATAACGATGAGAAAGAAACATCGATCAGCTGCCTCCTGCACACCTCCCACTGGGTATGTGCCCGCAACCAAGGTACGTGCCCTTGTCTGGAATCGAACCCAAGACCCTTCAGTCCACAGGCTGACGCTCTATCCACTGAGCCAAACCGGTCAGGGCAGTTATCTTTTTTTTAAGGTGATTATTTAGTAAAATAAGTTTCTCTTGGCATATCTAGTCTCCCAATTAAAAAAAAAAAAGCTAGTTTGTGAAATCCTGAAGTATAGAAACCACCAAGTTAAGCTGAGTTAAGAGGTTCACTCCACACATTAGTCTCCCTGAGTGGGTGATTGATTAAATTTATGGCTCATCAGAGCAAAGCACAGCAAAGCAAAGCAAAACAAACAAACAAACAAACAAACCAAATAACCACAACAACACTTGTCATGATCCATAAACATCACTAGCAACAGACAAACAGTTAACAAGAAATTTCTGAACCCAAATTGTCTACCATCTACACTAATAAAAGAGAAACATGGTAATTAGTGTACGACCGCTACCCTTCCCATTGGCTAATCAGGGAGATATGCAAATTAACTGTCAGCCAAGATGGCGGCCGGCAGCCAGGCAGCTGATGCGAACAGGGAGGCTTGCTTCCTTCAGTGACAGAGGACTCCAACGTTCCCCGCCTGCCTTGCCAGCCTCTGAGCTTCAGTTGGAAACATTGTAACATTTATAGAAGATAAACAAAACCCCAGAAACCTCCTGTCAGTCAGCCGGGATCTCAGAGCTGGAGTCGCAACATTGTTTCGAATACAGAAAACAAAGGCCAGAAACCTGCTTTCAGCAGCCGAGCCTCAGAGAGAAAGCCGGCTCTCAGCTCCAGTGACAGCCATAGAAGGTAAATAAATGCCAGAATAAAAAAAAAAAGAAAAAAAGGAGAGGTTTGGAGCTTCAGTCGCCCGCCAGCCTGAAAACGGCCCTCAGCCCCTCACCCAGACTGGCCAGGCACCCCAGTGGGGACCCCCACCCTGAAGCAACAAGATGGCGGCTAATTTGCATACTGAAGGCGGGCGGCAGCAGGCAAGGGCTGTCTGTGTCTGGGACCCGGATCTGTGACCCTGCCAGGCGGGCAGTAGTGCTTGAGGCTGTCTGCGGTCCCAGGACCCAGATCTGTGACCCTACCAGGTGGTGGGCAGCAGAGCCTCAAGGCCTCCTGGCACCAGGATCAGCGTGACGGGGGCAGCACCCAAACCCCCTGATTGCCCTGCGGCTCTGTGTGTGACAGGGGGCAGCGCCCCATCTCCCTGATTGGCCCTGCTCTGTGCGTGACAGGGGGTGGCGCCACAACTTCCCTATCGACCCTGCCTTGAGTGTGACAGGGGGCGGTGCCCCAACCCCCCAATCGGCCGTACCCTGAGCATGACTAGGGGTGGCATCGCAACCTCCCAATCCGCCCTGCGCTGTGCATGACAGGGGGCAGTGCCCCAACCCCCCAATCAGCCCTACCCTGAGCGTGACTGAGGGTGGCATCGCAACCTCCCGATCCGCCCTGCTCTGTGCATGACAGGGGGCGGTGCCCCAACTCCCCAATCGGCCCTGCTCTGAGCCTGACCAGGGGCTGCACCTAGGGATTGGGCCTGCCCTCTGCCACCCGGGAGCAGGCCTAAGCCAGCAGGTCATTATCTCCTGAGGGGTCCCAGACTGCGAGAGGGCACAGGCCGGGCTAAGGGACCCCCTCTCCCCACCGAGTGCACAAATTTTTGTGCACCGGGCCTCTAGTCTTTATATAAAAATCTAGCTGTTTTTATAAAGGTTTGTCTATTAAAATATTATTATGTTTTGGCTTTGTTTGGTTTCTTTTTAAAGACTATGTGTAGTTGATATGTAAGGGGTTAAAAAGCCACAACTGAGATAAAGCTGTCCTGCTCTTGCAGGAAAGCCATAATGGAAGGTGGAGATATAGATGATGAAGGATAAATGGAGAACACAGAAACTCAGATGTGCAGTCATTCAGACTTTTCTTGCCAAGACTTTTCTAATGATCAGGAAGAGCTGTGCATGCTGCCACACAGGATGAGATGACTAGGAATCAACAGTAGGAAATCAGCCAAAAGGCAGTGGAATAGTGTTCTTTAGAAGCCTATCGAAAAACCAGGAAAGCTGTGCTACATCCCCTTTCTGGTGAGAAATACTCCTTAATTATAATTGACCCAACAGTAAGTGCAGTTCTCACCACTCTTGGTTATCACTAGAAGAAATTGGTCTGAGGACCTGAGTAAGAGAGCAATGGCCAGGGAAAACTTTTAGGTAATGATAGACATCTTGATGCTTAGATAGTCTTTTTAATTTAAAATCATGCTTTAAACTAGATTTCTACCTCTAATTGAATTTCTATGTCATAGGGTCCACAGATGTGCTTGAGGGGCATCTGAAAAATACTTGAAACTTCACAAAAATTTTTATTTTCAGATATGTTTTTCTTGAGTTAATGTCCACCACTTTAATTACTTTATATTTCTGCTCTGTGTTTTAAAATATTTCTTCTGTTTGATTGCCTGTGCTATTATTATTCATGCTCAACAAATGATTATTCTCACTTTTAGTTGATATACTGACTTTGGTAGGATGGGGTGGGAGGAGATACTAGAATAATATTTTCTGTGCTATAATAAATCTTTTTGAATGTTTATATTATTGTTGTTTTTGCTTAAGTTGTCATCTATATATTCTAAAAATTATATTTCCCCAGTAACTACTTTGGGGTGTTATTCTAGGTTGTCTTCTGGTTGCTGGTTCTCTTTAAATGCATTTTTCCTTACCTAATTATGACTCTTTTTATCCTTATGTGTTAGGTCAATAGTTGTTGTTGTTTTTTCAGCCTCCAAAAGAATGAGAGTTTTTTGTATCTGCAGAACAATGGTGGGAAATGTACACCCTTCTCTTGAGGGCCTTATGTGCTTCTGCTTCTTCCCAGCAGTGAGAGTTGTCCACAGCATCAAGGAAAAGAAGCAATTCAGCCTTTATGTAGTTCTCTCCCAGTTCTTCCAGGGCCAAACAGGACCTTCTAGAACACTATCCTCTCAAAACACACACACACACACACACACACACACACACACACACACCTCTTCCTTGGGAGAGACAAAAGCAATTTTTAGGCCAACCTCTCTGGAAAACAGAGTCCCAGACCCTGTCCCAGGCTTCTTTCTCTGACTGGCTCCATCTGGCTTACAGATAACAAAGTACTGAGCTTGTTTTGTTATCCAGAAATTTCAGCTAGTTTCTCTGCCCTGAAAAGGTAGTTAAATGATGTTACAAGGGGGAAATGAGTTTTCAAACTGCCACCAACTCCCATCATCTTTTCAAAGGCATCTGTGAAAAAGAAGTTAAATTATACCGTGAAAAAATCATTAGAAGAAATAATGATTTTTCATTAAGTATTCACTTAATGAAAAAGAAGACAGTAAAGGAAAAAACAGAAGGACAAAAGAGACATGTAAACTGGCAGACATAGATTCAATGCTCAATCATAAAATAAAAAATATGAATACATTAAACAATTCAATCAAAAGGCAGAGATTACCAGACAACATTAAAATCTCCTAATCCATGAGCACATAACTTATAAAGCTATAATTTCGAAGCTATGTGCTGTTTATTGGAATCAAAATTTATATTCAAAGACAGAAATAGGTTAAAAGTAAAAGAATGAAAAAAGATATATTATAGCCATAAAAAATATAACATGGTTCTATTAATATTAAATGAAATATACTTTAAAATAAATATTACTAGAAATAAAGAAGGATATTTTGTAATGATTAAAGGGTTAACCTATCAGGAACTTATAGCACTTATAACATGTATGCAGAACCCCAAAATATTTGAAGCAAAACTACTGAATTGAAGGGGGAAATAGAGGATTCAACATGAAGGGTTAGTGACTTCACTATCTTACTTTTGATCTGTACAACACAACTAGGCAGAATATCAGAAAATATTTAACTTGGACAACACTAGAAACCAACTAAATCTAATAGTCATTGGAAGAACATTTCACCCCAAATTAGCAGAATATACATTTTTCCTAGGTACACATGTGGAATTCATAAAACAAGCCACAATAAATATTAAAAGATTAAAATTATACTAAGTATGTTTGATGATCACAATGGAATGAAATTAGAAAGAAAAAACAGAAGAATATATGGAAAATTAATAAACATGTAGAAATTAACACTCTCCTAAGTAACAGATGGGTCAAGAATACATCACAAAATAAATTGGAAAATATTTTTACATATATGTAAAGGAAAACAACATAATGAAACTTAAGGGATGAAATGAAAGCAATTATTTAAGGAAAGTTTATAGCTGTAAACACTTTAATTAAAAAGAAGAAAAATCTCACATTAAAAACAAACCTTTCACTTTAAGACACTTAAAAAAGAAGAGCAAACTGTACCTAATGAAGCAGAATGGAAAAATAATGAAATAGAGAACTGAAAAATAGAGAAAACAAAGGCAAAAGTTGATTTTCTGTAAAAATCAACAAAATTGACAAATTCATGACCATGAGTTAGGCAAAGTTTTCTTTGATATAAAGCCAGAAGCACAAGTAGCAAAAGAAAAAAATAGATACATTGAACTCCATCAAATTTAAACATTTTGCTCTTCAAAGGAGACCAGCAAGTGAAAAGATAACTCTTAGAATTAGGGAAAATATTATTTTCAAAACATGTCTGATAAGAGACTTGAATATGAAGTGTATAAGGAACTCTTTAAGCTAAGTAATATAAATATAAACAATCTAACTTACAAATAAGCAAAGCAATTGAACAGACATTTCTCCAAAGAATGGCCAGTGAGCACATAAAAAAATGCTTGACATCATTAGTCATCAAGGAAATGCAAATAAAAACTCCAATTCATTATAGTTTTACAACCATTAAAATGATTATAATACAAAAACCCAGGAGTCTGCTCTTAGGTATATGCTCAAGAGAAATGAAAACATATTCCTACACAAAAATTTGAACATAAATTTTCATAGCAACATTATTCATAATAAAAAAAATCTTGCAATGACCCAAATATTCATAAACTGATAAATGGATAAACAGTTGTATTATAGCCATATAATGGAATACTATTCAGCCATAAAAAGGAATTAAATATTAATATATACCATATGAATGCACCTTATGCTGTTGAAAGAAGTCAGAAACAAAAGTCAACATTTTGTATGGCTTTGTTTACCTATAATATCCAATTAGAATAGGTAACTATAGAGACAGAGAGTATATTAGTGGTTGCCTAGGGTTGGGGAGAAACAAATTGAGGAATGACTTAATGGGTACTAGGTTTCTTTTTAGGGTATTAAAATATTCTAAAATTATATTATAATAATTGTTGTACAACTCTGAATTTTCTAAAAGCCACTTAACTGTACACTTTAAATAGGTGAATCTTATAATATTTAAATTATATTTCAATAAAGCTGTTTTATATGTATGTACTAATGTATGTATGGTATATCTTCTATTTTTTCAGGCACTATACAAGGAGCTGAGGATATACTGTCGAAAAAAATATTTACATGATTTATGAAGTCTTACTAAATATATACAGTAATCAAGATGGTGTGGTATTGGTGGAGAACTAGACATAAAGATAAAGTAGAAAAGAGAACCCATAGTTATATTCATAGAAATACATTTAACTGTTTTGAGGAAGATGCAAAAACAATTCAATGGATGAAGTGCTTTTCAATGAATGGTGCTGGAGCAATTGGACATTTTTTGTTCCTTCTTCCTCCCCTCCAAACGAAGAACCCTAGCTTAAACTTCCCACTTCATACAAAAGTTAACCCAAAATGAATCATAAATTTACATGTGAAATATAAAATAATAAAACTTTTAGAAAAAATGATAGAAGAAAATTTTTAGGATTTAGGGAGAGGCAATGATTGTTAAGATTTGACACACACAAAAACTAACCATAAACATAATCGATAAATAGGTTCTCATCAAAATTAAAAACTTTTGCTCTGTGAAAGACTGTATGATGGTTAAATTTACTTGTCAACTTGACTGGGCTAAAGGGTGCTCATATATTTGATCAAACCTAATTCTGGGTGTGTCTCTAAGAGTGTTTCTGGATATGATAAACAATTGAATTCGTAGACCTAGTAAAGAAGATTGCACTCCCTTAAATATGGGTGGGCCCCATTCAATCAATCCAACCCAAATAGATTAAAAAAAAAAAAAAAGGCTGAGTTAAGAGGGAAATCCCTCTGTCTACTACCTTGAGTTGGGCATTGTTTTGTTTGTTTGTTTTTCCCTTCCTTTGGACTTGAACTAAAACATTAGCTCTTTTTGGGTCCTAAGCCTGTCAGCTTCAGACTGGAACTTATACCGTTGGTTCTCCTGGTCTTCAGCCTTCAGACTTGGACTGGGATTGCACCATTGGCTCTTCTGTGTCTCCTGCTGGTTGACTCTAGATCTCAGGATTCTCAATCCCCATAATCATGTGAGCCAATTCCATACAATAAATCTCTTTATACATTGGTTCTATTTTCTCTAGAACCCTAACACACCCTGTTAAAAGGATGGAGAGAGAAGGTACAAAACAGGAAAAAAAATTTGCATGCCACCAATCTGTCAGACTCAGAATACATGTAACAAACCCTTAAAACTCAAAAGTAAAAACTCCAAATAAATCCAATTAGGTAATAGGTAAAAGACTTAAATGAATACTTCACTGATGAGGATATACAGATAGCAAATAAGCATGTTAAAAGACTTTGAAAATCATTAGCCATTAGAAAAATGCAAATTTAGATGACAATGAGTTATCATTGCATGGCTATCAGAATGGCAAAAATAAAAATAGTGACAACAGCAAATGCTGGAGAGGATGCAGAAAAACTGATTGTTCATACATTGTTGGTGGGAACGGAAAATGGTACAAGTCATTCTACATAACAGTTTGGCAGTTTTTTGTAAAGCTAAATATGCAACTACCATGTGACTGACCAATTGCACTCCTGGATATTTATCCCATAAAAAAGTAAATTTAGCCCTAGCCAGTTTGCTTAGTGGATAGAACATTGGCCCACGGACTGAAGAGTCTCTGATTTAAATCCAGTCAAGGGCACCTACCTTGGTTGCAGGCTCAATCCCTGGCCCTGGTAGTGGCATGTGTGTGTGTGTGTGGGTGGGGGGTGGAGGGTGGGGGGGAAGAAGGGCAACCAACCGATGTGTTTCTCTCACTTAAATGTTTCTCTCTCTTTGTCTCCCTCCCTCCCTCCCTTCCACTCTCTTTAAAAAAATCAATGGAAAAATATTCTCAGGTAAGGATTAACAAAGAAAAAAGTGTAAATTTATGTTTACACAAAAAATCTGTTAACAAATGTTTATAACAATTTATCTGTAATATTCACAAAGTAGAAATAACCCAGATGCCCTTCAAAATGTAATGGTACATACATACTTAGCAATAGGGACTATTACTTAGCAATAAAAAATGGGTACATGCAACAACCTGGATAAATCTCCAGAGAATTATGCTTATAAAAAATTTTTAAAAAAGCCAACCCCAAAAGATTACATACTGTTTTCTTTCCTTTATATGACATTCTTGAAATGACAATATTTTAGAAATGAGGACCCCTTAGTGGTTTCCAGGTGTTAGATATGGGTTGGGTGGGGTGAGTATGGCTACAAAGGGGAACACAAGGGTTCTGTGTAGTGATGAAATTGATCTGTATTTTGACAGACTTGTTTTCAAGATGTTGCTAGTGAGGGCAACTGGGTGAAGGATACATGGGATCTTTAAATTATTTTTTACAACTGCATATGAATATACATTTGAACCTTGAGCAACACAGGTCCACTCACCTGCGGATTTTTTTCAATAAGTATACAGTACTGAAAATTTTTTTTGAGATTTCCTTACTATCTTGGAGCAATTATATTGATTGGACTAGGTTGTATTGATTACACATAAAACAATTATACTGCTGCTGCTTCATTATCAATACATGAATTGTTATACCTGCAAATAGTTTTAAATTTCTTTTTCACATTATCTTTTTGTATTTTAGTGTTATTAAAATGTATAATGTCTACAGTGTTTTATACTAGAGGCCCGGTGCATGAAAATTGTGCACAGGGGGGGGGGGGGGGGGCAGCCCAGCCTGCCCCCCCTCACAGTCCAGGAGCCCTCACGGGATGTCCTTCTGACATGGAGAGCAGACATAAGCTGCAGTCTGGCCTCCCTCTGTGGGAGGTGACCAGCCGATCAGGTATAGAGATACTTTCTGGAGGCAGCACGGACTCCTTCCTTATTTCTTTCCTCTGTGGTTGGAGAACAGGGGACTAAAAGTTGGAGACAGAAATGTGGCCGGGCCTGGGGCTTTTGTAGGCAGCGGAAAGAGGGAGAGGGCTGGGCAAAGTCTAGACACGTTTCATTCGACTGTCCTCCCTTCCTCTGGGCCCCTCCCTCCGTTCCGGTCGCAGCCCGGGACCCCGGCTTCCCCCCCTCTGGCTGGCCGCAGGCACCCAGGACCCGGGCTGGCTTCAACTGGGCTGGCTGCAGCCGCAGGGGACCGTGGGTGGGTGGCTTCGCCAGGGCCACAGCCGCAGGTGCCTGGCACCACGGGGTGGGTGGTTTGTCCCTCTCCTGGGCCACAGCCGCAGGCACTGGCACCTGGGACCATGGGGCAGGGGGCTTGTCCCTCTCCTGGGCCGCAGCCTGGCTGGTCCCCATTCCTCTCTCATGAGCTCATTTGTGCCTGGCTGGTCCCCATTCCTCTCTCATGAGCTCATTTGTGCCTGGCTGGTCCCCATTCTTCTCTCACGAGCTCATTTGTGCTGGCTGGTCCCCATTCCTATCTCCCCAGTGTTGAGTGTCTGAGCCGTTATGATGTGATGGCATTCGCATTATAGCTCTTTATTATATAGGATAAGACATTCATGATGTAGGTACTTATAGATGATTCATCTCATAAACAGATAATGTAACCTTGATATTGATAAATACACTACAGTACTGTAAATGTATTTTTTCTTCCTTATATTTTTCTTAACATTTTTTTCCTCTAGCTTACTTTATTGTAAGACTATGGCATATAATACATATAATACACAAAATGTGTGTTAATCAACTGTTTATGTCATCAGTAAGACTTCCAGTCAACAGGCTATTAAGTAGTTAGGTTTAGGGGAGTCAAAAGTTATACATGGGTTTGTGACTGCTCAGGGATAGGTAACCATAGCATCTGCAATTGCTCAAGTGTCAACTATACAATTATTTCAAAATAAAAATTTAATTTAAAAAAGTATAAGGAATTCCACTGGCAACTTGAAATGATATGATTTAGCCAAATAACACCCACTGGTGTAGGCTTCCTTAAATGTTAGAGAGATGGTTCTAAAGCAAAACTTCCCAAACTTTATCAAGTTGTGATACAGTAGAAAATGGTATTTCTGAGATGATTGATTCCAGCTACATCTGCCTTTCCCAAAGGCTGAATATCATAATATTGGCTCACCTTGATCCCCCATTTGGTGTACCAGCTTCCTTGTGCCCCAATGGGGAAGTTCCAGCCTAGAAAGCCTAACATGGTTTTGAAAGGAACCCTATATGACTCCACTATCTGAGCATAGCTGTCAGTCACAGAAGCTACTGTGGAAGAGTAAATAAATACTGTAAACATTTAGCTTCTCAGAATTCAACTCTGTGGTCTATGCAAAAGAGGAGGAAGGAACCAGGGAGAGAGAATGATTTAACTTTATGCAGCTCAGAGGCTTCACCTGCCTTTCCAACTCAGGTTGAGCAGGCACTGAGGAGCCAGTTCCAGTCCCTTCATCAAGACACCCATCCTATGTGTACCAGCTCATTCCAGAAATCTTTACTTTTGTGGAGCTTTCCATTGTCCTTCCAATGTGAGATAAGTTCATGAAATATTTAAAAATTAACTGGATTTTCTGTAAAAAAAAAAAGAAAATATATTAAATAGTGGTTCTTTTTCAATGTAAGATTATGGGTAATTTAGATTCTTCTATGTTTAATTACTCTAAATTTCTCCAGCATGCTCAAATAAGTATTCAGTTCTTTTATAACATAAAAAATAGAATTAAAAATTAAGAATGATTTCCTGGAAAAATCTAAATATTTGTAGTTATAATATATATGATAATTCTCTGACCTAAGTAAAAATGATAAATAAGAGTTTCATAGGAAAAAGAAAAAACAAGCATTTTTATTATAAAAATTTCTGAAAAGAATTAGTACAAGATTATTGAGTATGTATTATATAAAAAATTAAGTAAAAAGGTAAAAATTCTTTCTAATTCTCATAATTTCATACCTAATTCTCTCTGAGGCAATAGAAAAATCTGAGTAATTGATTCTTAACTGTAAGCTTTTCTTTAGTTTAAACCATGGAGAATAGATTTAAATTAGCCTGTTTCATTGAGCTAAAATTGCTTTATTCTTATCAAAGTCATTATTATTTTCAGATCGGCACTTTGAAAACAATAAAACAGGAAATGAAAAGTAGTAATTAGTTACTGGGTACTATTATGGGCCAATTTATATGTTAGATATTTACACACACTATTTTCTTTGATTTTTACCAACCCCCATGAGGATTATCCTTACTTTAGAGTTGAATAAAGGGAAGTTTAAACAGATTAATTTTATTAGGGTCATGTAACTAGTAAATAGAAGGGACAAGATTTAAAACAGATTGTTCTGATTCAAATTCTTTCCTGGAAACCAAAATGAAAATAAATAGTATATAAATAGTAATCTATTTTGAGATTAGAATCAAGATGAGATAGAGGCCACTTAATCCATTTTTGCCATGGTAATATTTTGTATTAAATGTTTTTAAGCAAATACTGCTTAATTTCCTGCGTATCCTTTAATTTTCAAATTTAACAGGGACAGTAATGATAAGATCAATTAATTTAAAGAAAATTTTTTACCATGTTCCCAGTACTGTTATAGGTACTTTAAATGAATTAACCCATTTTAATCTCAGAGCAACATCATCATACTATTATTATTTATATTTAAGGAGAAATTATACGATTGCTAAAGGCTCAGAGTAGATTTCAGATTAATGGGTCAGACAACCAGGACAGGTGGACAACTGGGCTTACGAAATATCTTAAACTTTATGAGAAAGATACGGCAAGGATTAGCATCAGCTACAAAGTTATCTGGACCCTCCTTATCCTAGTTTCAAGAATGAGGGAATACAGCCAGCAGCTCAAAAGAAATATAAGTCATAATCTATGTTCTGTAATACATTTGATCACTAAAATATCATAAACATTTCTGAAGGAAAAACAAGCTTTAAGATTTTCATTGTTGTTTTTTACTCACTATTACATGTCTTTTTAGAGATCAACAGTATTTAATATTTTCTTGTCTATAAACCCTTTAAAGCAAAGTAGCCTTCAAAGATGGCCACCCCCATAAAACTTGTGAATATCTTGAAGCAACATATTGTTGCTTTGTTGCTCTTGGGGAATAATTCAGAGTGCTTTTGTTGTTATAATTGTGTTACTTGGGCCTGGAAGTAGTTTAATCTTTATAATAAACTTATTAAAAATGGTTTAATTTGGAAGGAAATAAAGTTGCATTGTCCTCCTATCTAATAATAGACAAACATGGTAATTGACCGTACCTTCACTACACCTCCCATAGGCTAATCAGCACGATATGCAAATTAACCACCAACAAATATGGCGGCTAATTTGCATGCTGCAGGCAGGGCGGGCCAACGTAGCCGCCAGCGCAAGAGCTGCCATCCAGGCCCCTGTGTGCAACCCAGAAGCCACCTGCCTGCCGCCCGTCGGGCTGCAGGCTGGCCCAGAAGCCCCAGAAGCTGCCCAGAAGCTGGTGATGGGGGGGAGATGGGGGGGAGATGGGGGTCCCCTTCCCAGGCCTGACACCTCTGGCAGAGGCATCAGGGCTGGGCAAGGGATCAATCCGGCTATCAGAGGGTGATGGAGGTCGATGCCTCTGGTGGAGGCATCAGGCCTGGGCAAGGGGCCAATCCGGCAATTGGAGGGTGATGGGGTTCGACGCCTCTGGCCAAGGCATCAGGCCTGGGCGAGGGGCTGATCTGGCGATCAGAGGGAGATGGGGGTCCCCTGCCCAGGCCTGAAGCCTGGGCCAGATGCATCAGGCCTGGGCGGGGGGCGGAGCCGGCAATCGGAGGGGTCTGGGGTTCCCCTGCCCAGGCCTGACACCTGGGCCAGAGGCATCAGGCCTGGGTGGGGGGTGGAGCTGGTGA
>NW_005356635.1:7337323-7342185 GCF_000412655.1 Myotis brandtii
GCTCAGTGGATAATGCCTTGGCCTGCCGATGGCAGGGTCTGGGTTCAATTCTGACCAAGGGCATGTACCTAGGTTGCAGGCTCCTCCCTGGCCGGGGCCCAGGTCAGGGCTCATGCAGGAGGCAACCAATCAAAGTGTTCCTCTCACTTTGATGTTTCTCTCTGTCTTTCCCTTTCTCTTCCACATTCTCTAAAAATCAATGGAAACATATCCTCAGGTGAGGATAAAAAAAATAATAAAGAAATTATTATTATATGAAAGACACATCTTGAAAATGCCTAAAGGAAGTTGTCATTTTTTCATGGTGAAGGGACTGGAGTCCGTGTTGATGAAAAAACCTTGCTGGCTGCGGTGACTGGCAGTGGCTGCAGCAGTGGGGTGATGGGGCTGGTGCCTTCCCCTGATCAGCCCTGTCACTTCCCACAAAGGGAGGCCAGACTGCTGCTTAGGCCTGCTCCCCAAGGGGAGCAGGGAGCGGGCCTAAGCCGTCACTAGGACATCCCCTGAGGGCTCCCAGTATGTGAGAGGGGGCAGGCTGGGCTGAGGGACACCCCCCCCGTGCACAAATTTTGTGCACCGGGCCCCTAGTATACATATATTAAGCATTTTTTTGGTGTTTCAATATTTTTATATTTTGGGATTGAGAAGATAGGTTTATCCATTTTCTTATTACTTTTTAAAAAAGTGTTTATCAAGTATCTTACAATTAAGTAATTATTTTCTTCTAGTCACAAAGAAATGCCTTGATATTTGAGTGTTTGGTGATTATTTATTTGAGGAATTTAGAATTCCCAATATATGGATTAATGATAATATTTGTAGGCATACCTTTCTCAAAAATAGTGATACTGAGTCCATAAGCTTAATATTGGGAACAATGAAAATTAGAAGCAAGTGGGTGAAGGTGCAAATAACCTTCATATCCTATATAATAAAAGGCTAATATTCAAATCGAGCAAATGGTGGAATGACCAGTTGCTATGACGTGCACTGACCACCAGGGGGCAGACGCTTAATGCAGGAGCTGCCCCTAGTGGTCAGTGTGCTCCCACAGGGGGAGTGCCTCTCAGGCAGAAACTGGGCTCACAGCTGGTGAGCGCAGCGGCGGTAGTGGGAGTCTCTCCTGCCTCCACGGCAGCATTAAGGATGTTGAACTGCCAGCTTAGGCCCACTCCCTGCAAGTCGGGCATCCCCCCAGGGCTTCCAGACTGCAAGAGGGCGCAGGCCGGGCTAAAGGACCCTCCCCACCCTGAGTGCATGGATTTTTGTGCACTGGGCTTCTAGTTATATAAGAAACAACTACATAAAACTTGAATAGACTTCTAAAGATTTCAATAAGTTCCATAAAAATATATATGTATATATATTTTTCTGGTTAATGAATATGATAATATTTGAAATAGAATAAAATTAAATATAATTTCTTACATTATGAAGATAAACTATTTATTAAATATTATATTGAGGGAACTAGGACATAAGTTTAAAGAAATAAATAGATCATTTCCTCATCTATATTAAAAGGTAATATTTATTTTTTGCTATTTAATAAAGGAGTCGTTATAAGATGATTATCAGGCACCAGTTTTGTTGTCTTCTTTTGGACACATTTAATACATTGAATTCATATATAGTAGCTATTAGTTGTTCAAACCTGATATTCTTTGTGAGGAATCACTTGTGCATTGCCTTATGTGCACACAAATTTATACAATTTATCCACTAGATCAATCATTAGACTATCAGATTATGCAAATAAATTCCCAAGGTGATGTCATGAAATGACAAACAGTGCCTAAGAGACATATGATATATCAAGAAATGGGGCACTTAGGGTTTATGGCAGCAGTCTAGGAAGAGTTCAGTGAGGTTAGGATTAGAAGAGTGACAACAGTTATGAAGAAAATATTGAATATTTGAACAATATAGATAACTATTTATGATGCAAGTTTTCAACTATTTATGATGGTAAATAGGATTCCTTTGTAATTACTTGTTTTAGGGAAGGAAATATTCATGGGTTCACAATGATTAACAAACAAATGTTTATCTTGGTATTTGATGCTCATGCTCTTTCCTCTACAACATAAAGTAATTTAGTCAGCTAAGTAATATTGGCGGAAACAAAGTATGATAAATATACTATGTAAAATAACATTATTACTTTGCATCTATTTTTCTGGTAGCTTTAAACATATCCAGTATAAGTTTAAGGGAGCTTACATTTAGGTAGACTCTATGTTATATTATTTCATATTTGATTATATCCTATATAATAAAAGGCTAATATGCAAATAGACTGGTCACTATGATGCATTCAACGCAGGAGCTGCCCCCCAGTGATCAGTGTGCTCCCACAGGGGGAGTGCCACTCAGCCAGAAGCCAGGCTCATGACTGGTCAGTGCAGTGGCGGTGGTGTGAGCTTCTCCCGCCTCCGAGGCAGCGCTAAGGAAGTCCCACTGACAGCTTAGGCTTGCTCCCCATGGGGAATGGGCCTAAGTCGTCAGTTGGACATCCTCTGAGGGCTCCCAGACTGTGAGAGGGCACACGCTTGGCTGAGGGATAACCCCCCCCCGGGGGGGCACAAATTTAGTGCACCGGGCCTCTAATATTAATATATATCAATCCTAGAAACTCCTCCTCCAACCTTTCATTGGCAGGCCATTTAGAAAAATATGCTTGGGCTTCCCTTGTTTGTTGAGTCTCTTCTATTCTGGGACTTCCAAAGTTACTCTGAGTTTAGGAGATGATGCTGGATATCTGAGCACCAGGCTTTTCATGACCTCAGAACAAATAGGAGTTCAATTAAAATCTTAAAAATTCTATAGTGCTAATATGGATTCAGAAAAAAAAAAAACTGGAGGTACTCCTTCAGGTATTGCAGGATGACTTGAAATTCTGACAACTTCCTTCTCCAACTTTTCTAGTAAAATGCAAGCCCCCTGGTGGACTAGAGAGATGTGTTCTGAGTTTGGACCATTTGCCTGATGGCTCAGAAAAAAAAAACATCTTCACTAAATATGGAAGCACTTTGTAAAAACACTCAGGGAAGGAAAAGAGCATAACAGGGCCAGGGGGTTATTTTATGTGGAATAAGATAAAGGTCATTAGTTATAGGAAAATACAAGTTTAATTTAAGACTAAAGATCTCTTTGGAGGATATTAATCCTCCTGGTGCCAAGTTGTGTTTGATTTCAGACAGTTTACAAGGAAATCAGCCACAGTCTGGAGTAAAACTACACCACCATATTTCTTGTCTCCTCTCCCCCAACTCAGAGCTCACTCCTCTCCTCCTCAAAGGAGAGAGCTACAGACTTCTGGAAGAGCCCTCAAATGGAAAATGTATTCGCAAGAGCCACTTCTCCACTGGGAGATAGATGCTCATTGTCCTGTGGAAAAGGGTGGTGCATCACAAGAAAACACGACTGGGAAGGGCTTTAGGAATACATTTTGGAGGGAGGAAATGAAGAAGTTATGGAATCAGAGAGTACATATGGGATAAGGCCTTCATCCCTGTGGTGCTCAGAGGAGTTTATTGGCTAAATTAGAGGCATGGTCTTCCCTTCATCAAAGTTTACAGGTTTACAATTCTTGCTAAAATATTTTAAATAAGAATGGCTTAAATATCCCTTGGGGTCCAGGGTGTTATGAACTAGACAAGGAGTGGTAAAACAGAATTTGGGACAAAGAAGGGTACTTTGTCCTGATTTGCCTCTCCCCCAGACAGGTAGGGAAATGAAGTGGGATAAAGTTCCTGTCCTCTAGTTCACAGAAGAAAGGAACCAGCTATAAACCTGGGTTAGGCATTGTGACATCAGAAATACCTCTTTGCCAAAACCGGTTTGGCTCAGTGGATAGAGCGTCGGCCTGCGGACTGAGGGGTCCCAGGTTCGATTCCGGTCAAGGGCATGTACCTGGGTTGCGGGCACATCCCCAGTGGGAGATGTGCAGGAGGCAGCTGATCGATGTTTCTCTCTCATCGATGTTTCTAGCTCTCTATCTCTCTCCCTTCCTCTCTGTAAAAAATCAATAAAATATATTTAAAAAAAAAAAAAAAGAAATACCTCTTTGCTTCCCTACTACCTGTGAGAGACAAGATGAACCAACAACTATTCTTATTTTTTCAGCTTTATTGAAGTATAATTGACAAATAACATTATTTGAAGTGTACAATATGATGATTTGATATATGGATACATTGTGAAAGGATTTCAAGAATCAAGTTAATTAACATGTCCATCACCTCACATGGTTACCTTTTTTTTGTGTGTGAGAACACCTAAGACTTACTCTCTTAGCATACAGTATAATCAGCTCTAGCCACCATGCTATACATGATTAGACCATCTGACCTCATTCACCTTATAATAGAAAGTGTGCATCCCCATCCCATTTCCCCCAACTCCTGGCCCCTGACAACTATTAATTATTGAGTAGATGATCAGGTGATCAAAGTTTTATTTTTGAGAGAAAGGGAAGAAAAGAGAAGCTGAAGAATATTTAACAACAAAAATTCCTCCTTTATAAATGTGCTATGCATGTGACAAAGACAAAGCTTCCAGAACCCCAGAAAGAAAAGCCAGATACTGGAGGGCAGGATTGGGGGGATGAGAGGACATTGGGGGGATAAGGACACATTTGTAATATCTTAATCAATAAAGGGAAATAAATTAAAAAAGAAATTATAACATTTGTTACTGAAAAAAAAACACACAAAAAAGAAATGCAAATACACTTTTAAGGTAGAGAGTTTGGTAGACAGCTCCAAGTGGAAGTAGGTGGAGGTTTGCCTTCTTGATTACAATGCTTATGGAAGAAGACCTAGGTATGTTTATCTTATTGTAAATATTTTTAGTGCAAG
>NW_005356635.1:7342215-7345478 GCF_000412655.1 Myotis brandtii
TCCTGCTGGCTCAAGCTAACTTTATAATTTAATGTTAATTTGCAGATGAGAAATTTTAATAAGGTAAACATTAGGCAGAGATGTTTTGCAAGGGGAGTAAATACTGTACAGTAAATTGCACCAAGTTCTTTATTTGGAGCAAAAGCAGAATCTAGTTTATGTGTATGTCTATGTGCAAACTCTTTGGAAAATAACCACATGTAATTGCTTTGAGCAACCTCTTAGCTCTTTTAAGATACATGAGACATTTCAGTAGTAAGTCTAAGAGTCAGGATGCTTTTTGTTCCATAGGTGATGATTGCAAGCTGCACTGGTGCTCTCCAATGGTCACCAGCAGGACCCATTTTGAGTTCTGATCAAGGCTGGTTTTTAATATTGGTGCGAACAGAATCATCAAAGCCAGGTGCCTCCACACAGACTGGGATGGAATATAGGGCCACATCTTCTCTTATCTATTGCATTGAGTGTCTCATGTTCTCACCTTCTGAATTTAAACGTCTTTGAAATATGTTGCCTTGGCCTAAAGGTAAGTTCACTGTGAAGAATCAGATACCTCAACTCATGTTTTGAGAGTCTAGTTGGATCTTTGCTTGCATTTTTTTCAGGATTTTGAGAAAACAGATTCCAAGGGGGATGTCACGTTTTCACACCTGAGAACACTTTGCTGCCTTCCTAGCATAGTGAGAGGCACGTGCGGTATAACCAAGTGAATGCTGGTGATAAAGCTCAGGAGCTAGCGTTACATAACCCAAATTTGGTACTAAATATGTGTGAATTTTTTACTATGCATGGGCCTCACTGGCTATTTGGACTGGCAAAATGGAGGCAAAATGAGTAGAAATGGGTATACTTAACAGTCATATTTATATTGGTGCTTGCTTTTTTATTTTTGTTTTCTTTTTTGTATAGCTGCCCTGGGGCCTCCATTAGCACATATAATGCTTTTGTACAAATTAGAAAAGATATCCTCTAGGCAGACAAATTACAGAACAAAACAAAAACCCAGCCTCTTCATCTGTTTCCTGTCACCACCTGTCTCTAGCCTTTGATGTGGCTTTTCCATGTTGGTTCTGCCCACGTTTCTGTCCCTTCGAGTCAGCAGCATTTCCTTCATTTTACCGATGAGGAAATTTCAGCTTGGTGACTAACTTGCTCAAAGACAGTCCTTTGTAGGTGGTGGAGCGAACCCAACAATAAGTATGCCTCAGCCAGAGTCTGTGTGGGCAGTACTGCTTCAGGAAGCACATGCAGGGATTTAATGGGATTTTATGCCTGCAACTGAGATACCAGGAACATTAATATTCATTGTCATTTTCATAAATTATTCACAAAAATTATCTTTGTGGCATGAAGTGAAAGCTTTTCTGGGACCTCAGTGAAAAAACTAATGGGATTAATTCAGTTCAGGTTCAATAAATATTTGTTGCCATTTAAATGTGGCCAGTGCTAATTGATAGGAGATATGAAAGGCCCAGCCAGACAAGGTCCCTTTATCCAGCAAGTTCCACTCACAGAGGCAGACATAATGACTGAGTCCATTTGCGTCAGGTTTCATGTCCCCAATTGGCACACCGTGTCTTCTGTTTGCACCGCGTGTCCGTAATTCAGGTTTGTCGCTCCTGCATCAAAAGGTCGAGTCGCATTCCTACCCCTGAGATCTGTGTGAGCTCTGCATTGGCTTTGACCCAGAGTCCAGCAGAGAGATGCTACGCCACTACTGAGGTTGCCCCGCGCAATGCTGAGCAGCTTTCACTCTGATGGAACACGATCTCTTGGAGCCATGAGCTGCCCAATGAGAGAGTCAGCAACCCTAAGTAGTGTGGACAATGTGGTGTGTCCTTACAGTCTCTGTCATCCTAGCTCAGGCGCCAGCCATGTCGAGATCATCTGAGGCTCATGTCAAGATCATCTGAACCACTCTGAGTCCCCAGCCTTGGATTCTTCAGAGCCCCAGACATGGGGCAGAGGTAAGCCATCTCTGAGGGATCCTGCCCCATTCCCACAGGGTCAATGAGCTTAATAAAATGGTTGTGACATTATACCATTGCCAGGGCTGACCAGTAGACCCTGAGTGACAGATGAACAGATTACTCAGGCACAGGTTTCTGTGAAAGAGAGGGCTAAGGGACTCTTTTACCTCAGTAGTAAAAGCAGTCCTGTTTGCCTGCCTCATTGGCTTTTTATTGTAACAACAGCTTGAACTCAAAATAACCTCTAGATACAATCAGCAGGGCAAGTATTCTTGAGAAAGTATATGCTTATACAAGGTCAGGTTTTTAAAGACTAAACATAGAGATTCTAGCAAAACACCCCAGGAGATCAGACTTGTTTGAAAAGTCAAGGTAGGGGCTGCCGCCTTCAGCAAGGTCCCCTCAGAGGCCCCCGACCTTTCAGAGAATCCTCCTTACAGACATTCCAACCAAGTTCCATGCTTCCCCACATACCATTACATTGGGGGTTGTTTTTCTATGTAGAAATAGTAACAGAAACCTCATTCTACCAAGAAAAGGCTGAAGTTATGTGAGGAAGGAGAATACTATCGGAGTCTGCATAATGTATACGTTTCCCTTCAAGCTTTATCTAACACTTTTTATAAAGGGGAAACAAAAAGACTGGAAAATTAGTAAACCAAATTACCAAAAGATCACATTTCCCAATTGTTTTCTAACTTTAGAAACATGATAACAGTGTTTTCTCAAAAGGAACAAACATGTACATAAAATGTTCTAAAGGAAAGAGTACAATATGATTCAAAAAAAGGAACATAAGAAAATAATTTCCCAAGACACTGTCTCCTTGATGTTGTTTCTAACACTAACAGGCGATGAGAAAGTGATGTCATTACTTTTATTATATACTAGAGGCCCAGTGCACAAAAATTTGTGCACTCGGGGGTCCCTCAGCCCAGCCTGTGCCCTCTCGCAGTCTGGGACCCCTCGGGGGATGTCCACCTGCTGGCTTAGGCCTGATCCCCAGGGGATTGTGCCTAAGCTGGCAGTGATACACCCCTTGGGGGATGTCCACCTGCCAGAGGGCCGAAGCTGCAGTTGAACATCCACAGAGCTGCTGAGGAGGCAGGAGAGGCTCCCACCATCGCCGCTGTGATGCCGTCAGCCTGGCTTGTGGCTGAGCAGAGCTCCCCCTGTGGGAGTGCACTGACTACCAGGGGGCAGCTCCTGCATTGAGCATCTGCCCCCTGGTGGTCAGTGTGTGTCATAGTGACCAGTCATTCCCAGTCGTTCTGCTGTTAGGGTCAATTTGCA
>NW_005356635.1:7346818-7349006 GCF_000412655.1 Myotis brandtii
TGCTTTCCCTTTTGCCTCCCTGCATTGTGCCTACATATGCAAATTAACCGCCATCTTTGTCGGCAGTTAACCACCATCTTGGCTGGTGATTAATTTGCATATCTCGCTAATTAGCCAATGGGAAGGGTAGCGGTTGTACGCTAATTACCATGTTTCTCTTTTATTAGTGTAGACTAGAGGCCCTGTGCATGAAATTTGTGCACTGGGGGGGAGGGGGGTCCTTCAGCCAAGCCTGCCTGCTCTCACAGTCCAGGAGCCCTTAGGGTATGTCCTACTGACAACTTAGGCCTGATCCCCACTGGAGGTGACCAGGCTGATCAGAAGAAGATGCCACCCCCATCACCCTGCTGCTGCTGCCACTGCTGGCCACCACAGCCGCCAAGGTGTTTTCATCAATACGGACGCCAGTCCCTTCACCATGAAAAAATAACAAATTTCTTTAGGCATTTTCAAGATGTATCTTTCATAGGATATGACATTTCTTTCTTTTTTTTTTTATCCTCACCTGAGGTTATTTTTCCATTGATTTTTAGAGCGTGTGGAAGAAAGCAGGAAAGACAGAAACATCAATGTGAGAGGGACACTTCAATTGGTTACCTCCTGCATGAGCCCTGACCTGGGCCCCAGCCAGGGAGAAGCCTGCAACCTAGGTACATGCCCTTGATCAGAATCAAACCAAGACCCTGCGGTCTGCTGGCTGAGGCTCTATCCACTAAGCCAAACTGGCTAGGGCAGGATATGACATTTCTTAGCCCCTCCAGCAGCAGACCTTTGTTTTTTTCCTCCAGGAGTGAGGTGGAAAAACCCTAGATCACCTTCTTGGATTCTTATTACCCGTGTTACCAAGACTACTGTGAGTGACATACTGGGAGCTTAGCCAATGAGCGGTCAGAAAAGGTGTTTCCTCTGCAGCTCACGTGCAGAGGCTGGACTGATGGCGTGTAGTGGCAGGCAGGCCCCCCCATCTCCACTCCCGGCCTACTCAAGTCGCTGTGGCATCCGTGCCTTGCCTCACCTCACACACAGTCCCCTCCCACCTACCTGCGCACGCAGCCTCCTCCTGAGCCATTGTGATGTTGCGGCATCCAAGCCAATTTGCATATTACCTTATATCTAATCTAATAAAAGAGAAACTTGCCAATTGACCGCACCTCCTCTATGCCCCAAGCCACACCTACCAGCCAATCAGAGCGACTATATGCAAATTAACCCAAGTAAGATGGCGGCCGGCAGCCACACTGCTGGAGCAAGCAGGAGGCTTGGTTGCCCTGGCAATGGAGGAACCCAAGCTTCCTGCCTGCCCTGGCCAGCCCTGGGCTATGCTCAAGGCAACAAAGTTTCAATTATAGAAGATAAATAAATCCCAGATACCTGCTTCCAGCCAGCCTCCACTGGGAGCTTGGGTGGCTGGGGGCCTTGGCCAGCCTGCAAACAGCCATCAGCCACTCACCCAGGCTGGCCAGGCACCCCAGCAGGACACCCCTCCCCGAGGGGGGTGTGGCCAGTCTGAAAACGGCCCTCA
Source organism: Myotis brandtii (assembly GCF_000412655.1). Taxonomy (NCBI): domain Eukaryota; kingdom Metazoa; phylum Chordata; class Mammalia; order Chiroptera; family Vespertilionidae; genus Myotis; species Myotis brandtii. Next base: position 7,348,341 of record NW_005356635.1, read on the forward strand.
GCACCTCACCCAGGCTGGCCAGACACCCCAGTGGGACCCCAACCCTGATCTGGGACACCCTTAAGGGCAAACCAGCCGGCACCCACCCATGCACCAGGCCTCAATCCTATATAATAAAAGAGTAATATGAAAATTGACCCTAACAGCAGAATGACTGGGAATGACTGGTCACTATGACACACAATGACCATTAGGGGGCAGATGCTCAGTGCAGGAGCTTCACCCTGGTGGTCAGTGTGCTCCCACAGGGGGAGCTCTGCTCAGCCACAAGCCAGGCTGACGGCTGCCAGCACAGCAGTGGTGGTGGGAGCCTCTCCCGCCTCCTCAGCAGTGCTAAGGATGTCCGACTGCAGCTTAGGCCTGCTCCCTGCTGGCAAGTGGACATCCCCCGAGGGCTCCAGAGCTGCCAGAGGGATGTCTGACTGCAGGCTTAGGCCCGATCCCCTGGGGATCGGGCCTAAGCCAGCAGGTGGACATCCCCCAAGGGGTCCCGGACTGTTAATGGGCACAGGCCGGGCTGAGGGACCCCCTCCCCTGAGTGCACAAATTTGTGGCTGTTTGCAGGCTGGCCAAGCCTCCCAGCGGGGCCTCTCACCCCATGAGGGTGTGGCCAGCCTGGGTGAGGGGCTGATGGCTGATTGCAGGCTGGCCAAGGCCCCCAGCCAC
>NW_005356635.1:7349919-7350903 GCF_000412655.1 Myotis brandtii
TTTTTCCATTGAATTTTAGAGAGAGTGAAGGGAAAGGGAGAGACACATTGATTGGTTGCCTCCTGCACATGCTCTGATAGGGACTGGGGATCAAGCCAGCAACTGAGGTACATGCCCTTGACTGGAATCGAACCTGGGACCCTTCAGTCCACGGGCTAATGCTCTATCCACTGAGCAAAACAGGCTGCAGCTTAATTCATTTACTTTTAATCTATATGTGTCTTTATATTTCAAGTGGGTTTTGTTTTTGATTCACCCTTATAATTGGTCTTTTAATTGGTACATTTATGCCACTGACTTTCAGAGTGCTTACTGATAGAGTTACTGCCATATCAGGCGGCTTCTGGGGCTTCTGGGTCCCGCCCACCTTCTGGGGCTTCTGGGTCCCACCCACCTTGCCTGACGGGACCCAATTGGGTCCCCGGCGGGAAGGCAGGCCGGCTTCTGGGGCTTCTGGGTCCTTCCCACCTTGCCTGCCAGGACCTGATGGCATCCCCGGCGGCAAGGCAGGCCTGCTTCTGGGGCTTCTGGGTCCCGCCTGGATGGCGGTGTGCTGGTGGCTCTGCTGTCCTGCCCTGCCTGCAGTATGCAAATTAGCCGCCATTTTTGTTGGCGGTTAATTTGCATATCGCGCTGATTAGCCAATGGGAGGCGTAGCGAAGGTATGGTCAATTACCATGTTTGTCTATTATTAGATAGGAGATATATACTAGAGGCCTGGTGCACAAAAATTTGTGCACTGGTGGGGGAGTGGGGGTGGGGGGCTGTCCCTCAGCCCCACTTGTGCTCTCTCACAGTCTGGGACCCCTCGGGAGATAACCACTTGCTGGCTTAGGCCCGCTCCCTGGGTGGCAGATGGCAGGCTCGATCCCTCGGTGCCTGCCCTGCCTCCCCGGGTCATGCACATGGCAGGGCCTATATGGGGGTTGGGGCGCCGCCCCGGGTCGGGTCGCACATAGGACATCCGGGCAGGCTGGCCGATCG
>NW_005356635.1:7351523-7359843 GCF_000412655.1 Myotis brandtii
CACCCTCCCCTGCCTTCCCTCTGAGATTCCACAGTCTGTTCTATGCTTCTATGTCTCTGGATCTATTTTGTTCATCAATTTATTTTATTCATTAGATTCCATATAAGAGTAAGATCATGTGATACTTGTCCTTCTCTGACTGGCTTATTTTGCTTAGCACAATACCCTCCATTCCCCATCCCCTGCTGTCTCAAAGAGTAAGAGATCCTCCTTTTTTACTGTTGCATGGTATTACATGATATAAATGTACCACAGATTTTTTATGCACTCATCTACTTATGGGCACTTGGGCTGTGCAATTTAAATTAGAGAAATGTGGTAAGTGTCTTTGAGAGAACACAGTGCGTTGTCTTTTTATGCTGATTTAGAAATTTTCAAACAACCTAATCACCACAAAGGAAGGATATCAAGTGAAATGAAAAGCAGTGACAAAACTCTCTAGAGTTTCAAGTCTTTATTTCAGCAGGATCACTCCCTATTTTCAGTTCTTCATAAAATAAGGCAATTGCCTGCTCCATGATAATTATGGGAATTGTGGGATGTGAAAATTATGAGAATTTAGTGATGTGAAGAGAACAGTTTAATTGAATGTTCTAAAAAACAGACATCTTTGAAACTTGGCTGTATATATGTTAAAAAAATAAAAAAAATAAAATCTACTAATCGGATGCAAGGACAATCTGAATAAGTAATAAGTCTGAATCACACATGTGATAAGGAAATGTGATTTTATTACTTTACAATGAAATAAAATAACTCTTACAGTTAGAAATAAGCTTTGTATGACTGTTTTTTCATTAAATGGAAACTTTATAAATCACATTATTGATCAACTGAAGCCACATGAATGAAAAAGATTTTTAAATTTAACTTTTATAATAATCACACACACACACACACACACACACACAGACACACACACACACACACACACACACACACTATCCTAATATATAAAAGCCCAGCGTCGTAACGACCGATCACGACCGAAGGCTGACCAACCTGGAAGTCCTCCAGTCAGCGCTGGGTTGCCGTAGCAACCCAGCACTGACTGCACCACTACAACCTGGTGACCCAGCACTGACTGCCCAGGGGGCTGAGACCCAGAGAGAGAGGGAAGGTCTGATCCGCAGCCTCAGTAGCAGCTGTTGAACAGTACTTGCCTCTCTCTTTCTCTCCCTCTTTCTTTCCTGGCTTCACCAGCAGCCGGGCCTTTCTTTCTCTCCAGGCCTCTGCAGGGGCTGCTGTTCAGCCTCGCCTCTATTATCAGGCCCAGAGATAGGCCCAGAGATGCTGACTGGCATAGGAACCAACCAATCAGAACCAAATGTGGGTGCTGTGAAGAACCAATGGCTGCCTAGGAGGCAGAGCTTTTGACTTTGACTGGCATTGAAACTGACAATTCAGAACCAAATCTGGGTGCTGTGGGGACCCAATGGCTGCCTAGGAGGCAGAGCTTTTGACGCTGACTGGCATAGAAACCGACCAATCATAACCAAATTGGCAAGCAGAGGAGGGCAGTTGGACATCCCTCAAGGGGTACCCAATTGGAGAGGGGGCAGGGAACCACCCCTCCATGCAAAAATTTCTTGCACTTGGCCTCTAGTATAATATGAATGGTCAAAGTATCAATGTAAATATCATCAATTATTGATTATGGTGATGAAAAATTCCTAGTGAATATGGTGGCTTTCTCTGGGATACGATACTGAAGAAAAATGACAAGCTTAGACTCAGAAGACATGAATTTGTATCCTGATGATACTCTCTACTAGTTTTGTGGTTGAGGAAGCCATTTAAACATTTGTAAATCAATTTGAGATAACAAAATGAGTTATATGATCACATATTAAAATAGATAAATTAATTTTTAAACTTTATAATAAAACTGGAGGCCTGGTGCACGAAATTCGTGCACGAGGGCAGGGGTCCCCTCAGCCTAGCCTGCACCCTCTCTAATCCGGGACCCCTTGGAGGATGTCTGACTGCTGGTTTAAACCCGATCCTGGGGAGATAGGGCCTAAACCAGCAGTCGGACATCCCTCTCACAATCCTGGACAGCTAGCTCCTAATCACTCACCTGACTGCCTGCCTGGTTGCCCTAACTTCCCCCCCTGCCAGTCTGACCGACCCTTACTGCCTGCCTGCTGACCTGGTCTCCCCTCACTGCCCCCTGCTGCCGGCCAGGTCGCCCCCAACTGCCCGATCCCTGTCTGCCTGGTCACCCGCAACTGCCACCCCCTGCCAGCCTGGTCATCCCTTACTGCCCCCCATGCTGGCCTGGTCACCCCCAACTGCCCCCCACCACCCACCTGTTGACCCTCACAGTGCCTCCACTGGCCTGGTCACCCCACACAACCTGCTCTTCAGTCGTTTGGTCGTCCCTCACTAACCCCCGCAGGCCTTGTCACCCCTCACGGCCCCCCTGCAGGCCTGGTTGCCCGATGCAGCCTGCTATTCAGTCGTTTGGTCGTCCCTCACTAACCCCCCTGCTGGCCTGGTTGTAGGCAGCCATCTTGTGATGGCGTGAGGGTTAATTTGCATATCACCTCTTTATTATATAGGATTTTGATTGTCCCAAGGTGATCTGTCCTTAGATTTCTCTTTGACATGGAAAATCTAACATTTCAATAATTGAGCTTGTCCTTTTTCATAATAAAATTTGTGCACCAGTGCGGTCCCTCGGGCTGGCCTGCGGGGATTGGGCCAAAACCTGCTCTCTGACATCCCTCAAGGAGTCCCGGATTGTAAGAGGGCGTAGGCCAGGCCGAGGGACCCCATTGGTTCACGATCCGGGCTAGGGAGGAACCATGGGAGGGCTCCAGGACATGTCCAGCCCTTCTTGCCCAGTCCCGATTAGCCTGACCCCAGCAGCAAGCTAACCTACTGGTCGGAGCATCTGCCCCCCTGGTGGTCAGTGCATGTCATAGCAACTGATGGAACAGTCGAATGAATGGTTGGACACTTAGCATATTAGGCTTTTATTATATAGTATAAAATTACATAACCATTAGAAAATGATTTTCAAGTATAAGTTGGAAGACCTCTAAGTCAGAATTTTCTTATCTGTGAAGCAGACACCATAATACCCACTTTGTGGAGTTTTTGTGAGGATTAAATGAAATAGAGTAAGTGAAAAAATTTTAAAAGTAAATTTGACACACAAACTAGTATTATGATCCTATAATTTTGTTTTCTAGAGCATTAAGAAAAAAGAAGCCACATTATTCTGAAAATAGGGCTCTGTTCTGGAAATAGTGTCAAATCAACAGAGATGTATTGATTATCTGCAATGCTTCTCTCTTTTTCTGTTGTAAAGCTTTATGAGGATAATAGCATATCTTGATGCATGGAGTTAAAAACTAATTCAATAATTTTAAGCAATCGACTTAAAATGGGCTTTAAGTTGAAAAAAATGTAGAGTAATTGTCTGATTATCTAACATGACTCCTAAACATCTAACTTAGCAGTCCTTTTTTCAGAGAACTACTAAAGAGTTAAGTTTCCATACTGGTTGCTAGTGTGTTTATGGGAAATAAAAAAAGCAAAGGATACAACCTAATGATCAAGAAAAAACTCAATCACTTTCTTTGGGAGCATTTACAAAAGTGAAGTGACTGAGTTTCCATCCAAGTGCTCAAACCCACTGGAGTCAAATATTTGACTCTGGCCTCTGTCATCATAATTGGCTTGTAGCTTCCTTTGTACTCCCATTTCCTTCTCTTGGTGCTCCTAAAGAGGGAACACACCACACTCTGGAGGCTCTTTTGTTTTTCTAAGTTGCCTTGAAGTCACCTCCAAGCAAAGGCTATGGAACTTTTAATGCTGACCCTGGGCTTCCTTACTGATATTCACATTAGAATTTTCCCCAGGATGCTCCAAAAAGTGCTGAGTTTCAGGTTCTTCCTTGAATCCAGCCTCACACTAGTCCTCTACAATCCTGAAGAGTAAATTTGATGTTCTTGTTTAGATAGCTCCACAATGAACACAGGATAAAGTTCAATCTCCTTCACAACTTGGAGGCAATCTGCCTTGCAGTGTTCCTCTTGCTACTCTCTCATACCTGCACCACAATTTCCCCCTACAAAACTGTCTGCTTCACCCACTTATGCCATACTCTTGCTTTCCTGTTTGGCTCAGGATAAACTCTCCACATGGAATGCCTTTTTTCTCTTCTATCATCCTCTTTCTGTTGTAAATCTGCTCCCGCTTCCCTTTACTTATCCTAATACAGGATTAGTCATATGCTTGCCACAGAAATTATATAAGCCTCTATTATATCACAATATCTATTAGTTTATGTGTTAATTTTTCTATTTTACTCCAAAGAATTTAAGCATCTTGAAGACAGAACTCTGCTTCATAAATTTTTATCTATTTTCCTTTGGGGATTGGCTTGGCACCCATTATGTACTAAATATTAAATGAAGATGTCCTATAACTTATATTGAATTTGTCAAAAAGAGAAAAAAAACCTCTTCTCTGTACTAATAAAATAACAAAGACACTACACTTTTTCTGTAGGTATATGGGATCACATATATAGACAGATTTTAAAAGTTACAAGGAACTATACAAATGTCAAGTGTTTTGGGTTGACCTGGCTGATTTATTTGTGGAGAGGCGATGGAGTTTAGTGGTTAAGAGCATGGAACTCTCTGCTGACTGTCTGAGTTGGAATCCTGGCTGCACCACTCACTAGCTGTTTACTCTTGGGCAAGATAGTTAAAATCTCTATGCCTCAGTTTCCTTGACTATAAAATGGGACTAGCTCCTTTGCTAGTTGCTGGTGTGGATGTAGAAAAAATATGACAATACTTAAACATTTAAATTACAACTCTATTTCATAGGGTTATTATGAGGATCTAAATGGATTAGGTATGCAAAAAAAGTTAAACAGTTATCTTTACATAGTGTTTGTATAACAAACACTACGTAAGGATAGACAATTGGTTATTCATTGATGATGAGGAGTACTCATTAACAAAAATATTTATCAAGTGTCCACTATGTGATAGGCACTATTGTATGCCAAACAGACCAATAGACACATAAAATATGACTTTTTTGCTATGGAGAAAATTAGAGCAGAAAAGGAGGAGATGAAGGAAAAGGTTGGTATTTTAACAAGGTGGTCAGAGAAAGCCTCTGTTGAAAATTAAAAGTATAGCTGAGCAAAAATTGTTCTACTAGTAGATGGGGGAATAGCAAGTGAGAGGCTCAGGTAGGAACATGGATAGAGTATTTAAGGAAGGGCTATGGGTACTATGGTTGGAAGGAGTGAGCCAGATGGTCACAGAGGGTCAGAGGTTGTGTCCTGAAGGGCATGGCAGACCTTACTGAAGAGCATGGAAAAGCTTGCCTTTTAAAATGGCTGGTAGTTTTTGAGCAGATGAATGATGGGATTGCTTAAATTTAAAAGGCTTGCAATAGATTTAAGGATGGGCAGCTGCTGGAGCAGGAAGGTAGATTGAGGTTATTGTAATTATTCAAACCCTGGTGCTAATGATTTTCTTCTGCTAATTTAAAACAAAAATGTTTAATGAACAAACATTTCACGTGCATTGTTAGGGGTTTTAACATTTTTTCACTATTTTCTCATTTGAGCAATATATCAAAATCTAATTTAGTTATTAAAATCATTCATTTCATTTCTAGTGTTGATTAAGACTTGTTTAGTGTTTTTTTTTGACATTTTTCCAATATCTTACTATAATATTCTACATAAAATTTAAATAAGAGACCAAATGCTGTTAATAGCTACCATTATATTGCTCTACTCTCTGTGTACTTACCTCAGAACTGATTCATCAAATACCATCTATGTTTCAAACAGCTTAGGGTAATAGATTTTATGATGCATTTAAGTTGGAATAGAAATATGTTTTTATATCATTCATATCCCATTTATCTTTTCCATTTTATTTTGTTTGATAAGGTAACTTATTTCTTCTACTGTAAAGCACCTCCTTTTAATATCTCTTATTCATCTTTCTGTTTTATTTACACTTTCTCCTCTCTTGCCACCTGCCTCACACTTTCTCTCATTTTCTATCCCTCCCCCATCCTGACTGCTCCCCACCCCTGAATGTAACTATTAGTAATGATTATCAATTCAATCTTTTTAATAGACTTTCAAGTTTTTCACATTGACATGTTATTATTCTTTGTCTTCATATTTTGCTTTTTTATTTCCCAAAACTAGCCTAGATGTCAAGTGCCAAGATAATTTCTTGATAAGCCCTATATAAATATTCACAAGTAGGTTTTTATTTCCTCAGTGCATGCTCTTCAGTAACAATACATATTAAAGGATGGTTACTCTGCTGAAATGCTGATCTTCCAAATGATCAGTGACAAAATAACTTGCAATGAACTTTGTACATCACTGTTTATTTGGACTGTGACTTCTAGTTCAATGTTTATTTTCTCACCCATTTGTGTATATGCTAAAATGTTTCATTATTATTTAAAAAAAACTGAGCTGCTGAATGGAAGGAAAAAAAGAGAAAAGAGATATACACCTATTGTTACAAAGCCTGTGGGAGCCTGGCTGGCGTGGCTCAGGACTGAGCATTGATCTATGAATCAGGAGGTCATGGGCTTGAACCCCAGTGTGGGGCATGCAGGAGGCAGCCAATCAATGATTATCTCTCATCATTGATGTTTCTATCTCTCTCTCGCTCTTCCTTCCTCTCTGAAAAAAAATTAAAAATAATTAATTGCATTTTTATGGTAGCAATGAATGAACTAAAATGACATTAAGAAAACAATTTCGTTTACAACAGATATTTATTTTTAAAAGACTGTGGGAAAAGTACCATGAAGATAAAGATTAAAAAGATCACTCTAAAATATAGATACAATACTCCCTAGTTTGAAATTAGCTCTTGATCATCTATAAGATAAAACCCAATCTTTACAAAAAACTCAATTGAGATCATGTCTGGAACAACCAAGATGGCAGCATAGGTAAATACCTGAACTTGTTGCCGCGCACAACCACATTAAAACTACAATTAAAAGAAAAAATGAATATCATCCAGAACCACGGGAAGGCTGGCTGAGTGGAAATTCTACAACTAGAAGGAAAGAGAGAAATGCATTGAAGAGGATAGGAGGTGCAGAGGTGTGATAGCGCAGAGGTATGGAAGTGAGCGTGAAAGGGGCTGGCAGCTGGGTACGCTGTTGTCTTTTTCAATATGGAGGGAGATACAAGCTCCCAACAGCTCTGAACTCCAGTTCCAGGTGAGAATCTTGGGACTCAGACTCATACGGAGAGAAACTGGACTGTCTGGCATTGGGCCAAAACGTGAGGGCACTTTCTCACAGAGGTGCTTACAGTGGTCATTGTTCCTGCATGGGCTGCAGGACACAGAGATCCAGGGACCTATCTGGGCAGGGCTGACGGGCAACCATTGCTGTTTGCTCTGCCCTGGTGATTCCCTGAGACCCTGCCCCATCCAAATTACAACCCCACCCAAGCTGTGTGCAGAGGCTTTTGCATACAAATAGCCTGGCCTTTCTCCGCCTAAAAACCTGTCAAACTGCAGCTGGGTCAGAGAACCCCAGAGCTTCCAAAGGAAGACCTAAGGCTCATCAGCAGCCTTCATTGCTTCACAGCTGCGCCTTATCTGGGCACCTCCAAAACCCAAACAAAGAGGAGGAATCTGTAGATCTCTCTGTAGCTTCTGCTGGGTGGCCTCAGGCAGTGGCTGACTTTGCACCTCCTTGGGGATCCAAGAGCCAGTGTACCCAGTGGTCAGAGTGAGACCATCCAGATTACAACTCTTCACATCCATAAGAGACACACTCAGAGGGAAGACTCAGTGAGCATCAAAGCCCCACTGAAGCAAGTCCTGCCCCACAAGGGTGTCTCCAGCACAGAAGTTCTCCCATTGTAGACACAACTGGTCCTCACAGCCAACTGGCCTGGAGGTCAATTCCTCCCAGTGATACCAAGAGCTATCAAGGCTTAACTACAAGACTGTGCACACAGCCTGCAAAGGGGTGCACCAAGAGTGTCCACCTCAGGACACCTAGCACACAAAGCCACTTTATCAACACAGGGAATCAGCCAAAATGCGGAGACAAAAAAACAGGTCACGAATGAAAGAAATGGAGGAAAGCAAACTACTGGATATAGAGTCCAAAACCACAGTTATAAGGTTACTCAAGAATATTCTAGAAACCTCTGAGAAATATAGTGAGACCCTCAAGGATATGAAAAAGGACCAATTAGAAATTAAGCATACACTGACTGAAATAAAGAATAATATACAGAGATCCAACAGCAGACTAGAGGATCCCAAGAATCAAG
>NW_005356635.1:7360838-7361950 GCF_000412655.1 Myotis brandtii
AAGTGAATCTAAAAATCAAGTGAATAAAAAGTCTGATGAACAGAATAAACTGGTGAATAGAATAGAATCAGGGGCATAGAAAGGGAGTGAACTGACAATTCTCAGGGGGAAGGGGGTGTGAGGGGTTCGGGAGAGACTGGACAAAAATAGTACACCTATGGATGAGGACAGTGGGGGAGGTAAGGGCAGTGAGTGGGGTGGGAACTGGGTGGAGGGGAGCTATGGGAGGAAATAGAGGAACAACTGTAATAATCTGAATAATAAAGATTTATTAAAAAAATAAAGATCATGTCTGGAATATCCTTTCTCTATATCTCTGTTTAACACTCCAATAATGCTGCCTTAGATCTATTGTACAATGGGAAACAAAAGGATTGACAATGGTACTGTCTCCTCCTTTCCTTCCTTTAAGATAATCTTCCATAGTGGCTGCACTAATTTCTATTCCCACCAATAATGAGTGAAGGTTCCCTTTCTCCACATCTTCTCCAACATTTGTGGGGTTTTTGGTTTTTTTAATGATGGCTATTGTAACAGGTGTGAGATGGTCTCTCATGGAGATTTTGATTTTGATCATCTTTTCATGCCTTCCTTGGAATAGTGTCTATCCAGGTCATCTGCCCATTTTTTAATCAGATTGTGTGGATTTTTGTTGTTGTTGTTGTTGAGTTATATGAATTCTTTATATATTTTGAATATTAACCTCTTACTGGAAGAATCACTTGCAAATATTTTCTCCCATTTGGTTGGTTGCCTTTTTTATTGATGATTTCTTTTGCTTTGCTTTCAACTTTTAAGTTGTTGTAGTCCCATTCATTTTTTTTAAATTTTTATTTCTCTTGCCTTTGAAATCAAGTTCACAAAAAACACTTCTGAGATCAAGGTCCATATGTTTAGTGCCTATGTTTTCTTCTATGTATTTTTTTGTTTTAAGTTTTTGTTCAAGGTTTAAGCCATTTTGAGTTATTTTTTGTGTTTGGTGCAAGATAGTGTAGTTTTTACTCTTTTGCATATGTCTATAATTTTCCCAGCACCATTTATTGAAGAGACTTTTCTTTCTCTAATGTATATTCTAAGTGTTCATTGATGACAGATTATTGGCTGATATATGT
>NW_005356635.1:7363747-7373412 GCF_000412655.1 Myotis brandtii
TCAAAACAGTCATCCGCATCTTCGATCTCACTAGGAATATCTGATAAATTATCGTTAAATACTTCCGGAAGTGTATCAGTTTTGTTGGTTTCCTTCCTTTTTCTGAAAGAAGGCATTTCTAAAAGCGCCAGGAACTTGAAGACGAAGACTATTCGAATGACCAAAATACAATGTAACTGCAATGCTTTATGGGTTCGTGCAATTATATAGTTTTTCGTAGATTGACCTGCATGGTTTCCACCAATGAGATCGCTTCATTCAATGTGGACTGTGCCATGCCAGCATGGCCAACGGTGTCTCTGAGTGGGGGGGGTGAAAGGATTAAGGAAAGACAGACAAGAGAATAATAGCTGGGTCTCAGTGGGACGCTGCTCCCTGAAGAGGAGACAACGCCAGCGCCCACAAGCCGTGTCTTTATTTTATAGCAGATGCCATGAGGCAAAGTAGGGGCATGATCACGTTGTTTACAGCATTCTCGTGAGTCTCAACCCTACTCAACTACATGCACCTAAACTCTATCACAAGGCACATGGGGCTAATGTTCGGACCATAGGTTCAAGCTTACAACCACAGCCGTTGGCTATGATTGTGCTGGGAGGGCCCTGCCCTCCAGCTGGGACTTGCACTTGGCAGTGAGAGGACCCTGTCCTTTCATTAGTCCGAGGCTTGAACCTGGTCAAAACACTGTAACCGCACCCCACAGTGGACAAGACAGTGTGTTGACATCTAAGGTCCATAACAGATAGCGCGTGAAAAACGAGAACACTCGTGAGTGGTCCTTAACGGATGGCGCGCGAAACACGAGAAAACTTGTGAGCAGTACGCAATGTATTAAGAATATTATGCTAAATGAAATAAGTTAAATGGAAAAGAACAAAAACCATTTGGTCTTATTCATATGTAGAATATAAAACAAAAGTAATAAATAAACTAACAAAACAAAAACAAACTCATACATACATACATACATATATACATACAATAGAATGGTGGTTACCAAGAGAAAAAGGGATGGGAAAAGGTTGAAGTGGGTAAAGAGGGTCAAATATATGGTAATGGAAGGAAACTAGACTTTGAATGGTGAACATATGATAGAATATATAGATATTCTATATAATAAAGAGGTAATATGCAAATTGACCATAATGCCCTCGCACAAGATGGCCGCCCCCATGTGGTCAAAAGATGGCTGCCCTCATGTGGTCAAAAGATGGCCACCACAGATGGAGGGCAGTTAGAGGTGACCAGGCCGGCAGGGGAGGGCAGTTGTGGGCGATCAGGCCAGCAGGGGAGGGCAGTTAGGGGCGACCAGGACTGCAGGGGAGGGCAGTTGGGGGTGATAGGGCCAGCAGGGGAGCAGTTAGGCATTGATCAGGCTGGCAGGGGAGTGGTTAGGGGGTGATCAGGCTGGCAGGTAGTTGAGCGGTTGGCAGCCTGCAGTCCCAGCTTGTGAGAGGGATGTCAGACTGCCACCAAGGAGTCCCATATTGGAGAGAGTGCAGGCTGGGCTGAGGGACAACCCCCAGTGGACGAATTTCATGCACTGGGCCTCTAGTTGAATTATAATCTTGTACACCTGAAAATTATTTGTTATTAACCAATGTTAGCTCTAAATTTAATAAAAATAAAGAGAATGCTCCCAATAGGTTATCATCAAGCGTAAATTTTGTCATGAATTTTTAAGTAGTTACCTTTTATAATCCTTGCTTGCTAATTATTAAACACTAGAGGCCCAGTGCACAAAATTTGTGCACGGGGTTGGGGGGGTCCCTCAGCCCGGTCTGCACCCTCTCCATTCTGGGCCCCCTCGGGGGATGTCCAACTGCCAGTTTCGGGCCTAAACCAGCAGTCAGACATCCCTCTCGCAATCTGGAATCACTGGCTCCTAACTGGTCACCTGCCTGCCTGCCTTATCACCCCTAACCACCATGCCTGCTGGCCTGGTCACCCCTAACTGCCCTCCCTGCCGGCCTGGTCACCCCTAACTGCCCTACACTCCTGGCCTGGTTGCCCCTAACTTCTCTCCCCTGCTGTCCTGGTTCCCCCTAACTGTTCTCCCCTGCCAGTCTGGTCACCCCTATTCACCTCTGCGTTGGCCCCGCCACTGTGGCTTTGTCCGGAAGGACGTCCAGCAGGATGTCTGGAAGATGTCTGGTCTAATTAGCATATTACCCTTTTATTAGTATGGATGATGTATAGATGCTAAATTTTATTAAATGTTCTTTTAAAAATTGATTTAAATGATCTTTTTTTCCTTTTAAAATGTGTTAATATAATAATTGAGTAATTATTTTTAAATGATAAAACATTTTTTTCTATTCTTGGGATGAACTTAATTGGGATATGGTATGTTATTTTTTTTTATATATCCATGGCTGGATCTAGTTTGCTAATATTGGATTTAGAATGCTGGCATTCTTATCAATTAGTGAGACTGGTTTATTCCTTTTCACCCTGTAGCTATCTACCGTATTTTTCCATGTATAAGATGCTATTTTTTTCTAAAATCTTTAGACTGAAAATCAAGGGGAGTCTTATACAGAGAAGTCAGCCAAGGAGGGAGCCATGCATAACTTGTCAAACAGGCTTCCTCCAATCATGAGCCTTTTGTTACTGACGTCAGCTGATGCTGTAATTGGAGGTGGAGGTAGAGAGTGCACAGATGCAACAGGGACCAGAGTGTTCTGAGTCCATAAAGATGTCAAAAAATAAAAAGATAAATACCAGTAAGTGATTGTCTTACTCTGCAAAATTCAAACTGAATGTAACCAGCTATGCAAAAAAGCATGGAAATAGTGCTGCTGAGAGACAATTTGGACCTCCTCCCACTGAGTGTAGGATCAGACAGTGGAGAAAACAGAAAGAACAACTTCTTAAGATGCCAAAAAAGAAGAAGGCCTTAAGAGGAAAACCAGAAAAATGTTTAAAATATTGATTTCTTAATTTTGGGTTGGAAAAGTGGGCGGCATCTTATACATGAGGTGTCTTATACATGAAAAAAAATATGGTAGTTTGATATCAAGATTGTAGGCACTTTATAAAATGATTGGGGGAGGTTTCTCTATATTCAATTAACTGAAGTTAGTTCATAGAAATGGGCTTTTTTATTTTTTCAGTGGAACTCACCTCTGAGTTTGTCTAGGCAGAGGGTTTTCCTTTGGGAGGAGTGTTTTAACTATAGATTTAGTTTTTAAACTGCTTCATCTGGAGTATAAATACTAAATTGCATTTTTCCTGGAAAATGGTCCATTTACCTAAGGTTTCATTGAAATATAATTGACATAATATTAGTTTCAGGGGTACAACATAACAATTCAATATATGTGTACATTGCATCATCACCATAGTTACACATTTTTTCTTGTCACCAGAACTTTTATGATCTACTCTCTTAGCAACTTTCACATATACCATACAGTAGTATTAACTATAGTCACCGTGCTGTATATTACGTCTCCAGGACTTATTTTATAACAGAAAGTTTGTGCCTTTTGACCACCTTCACACATTTGACACCTCCTCTTAACCATGCCTTTGACAAGCACTAATCTCTTCTATCTATAAGTTTTGTTTTCATTCATCTAAGTTTTGAAATATACTGACAAAAAGTTTTCAGATGATACTTTTTTTTCTGCTTTATCTACAATTACTTCCTCTTCCATTTTTCCAGTGTTACTTATTTTTGCCTTCTATCTTTTGTTTTCCTTGAAAGATACTGCCTTGCCTGAATTTTTCTAATTAGAGTTTTTAGTGAACAAACTTTAGGCTATATTAATTTTCTTTATTTTCTCTTTTTCTCTTTCTTCCTTCTTTTTGAAATATATTATCTAACTTATCTATTTGTTTTACTATATTTTTCTTTCCTTTTTTACATTGTGTATCATTTTTACACTTTTAAAATTTATATTAACTATTGACTGCATATTACCACATACTTATAAGATATAAAATATCTATAACAATAAAAGCATAATATGCAAATTGACCCAACGGCTGAGCAGCAGAAAGACCATCTGGATGACCTTCCAGATGACCTTCTGGACGATCTTCTGGACGAAGCTGGGGCAACAAGGGCCGAGCCCCTTGCACGAATTTTGTGCATCAGGCCTCTAGTAGTGTTATAAGAAGCACTGGTGTAACCACCTCCAATTCAAGAAAGAAAATTGTCATTACCTCATAAATTTCCTCTTCATATTAAGTGCTTCCCTGCTACTCTGAGTTGAGTAGTATCCTAAAGTTTATGCTTTTTACTTAGCTTTCTATACCAGTGATGGCGAACCTTTTGAGCTCAGCGTAACAGCATTTTGAAAAACCCTAACTTAACTCTGGTGCCGTGTCACATATAGAAATTTTTTGATATTTGCAACCATAGTAAAACAAAGACTTATATTTTTGATATTTATTTTATATATTTAAATGCCATTTAACAAAGAAAAATCAACCAAAAAAATGAGTTCGCGTGTCAACTCTGACACGCGTGTCATAGGTTCGCCATCACTGTTCTATACAGATTTCATATACCTTAAACTAAACTATGTGTCATTTATTAATTTTTTCTTGTCCTCCTCTTCCTCCTTTTGATTAAAAAGGGGAAAATTTGAGATATAGGTTTTCCAAACAGGTAGCCAGTGGACCATAAGTGAATTTGTTAAATTTGTTAAAGTTATTATAAGGGTTAGGGTTTGTTTATTTGTTTGTCTTTCCTTTTAATGGAAATTTTTTTTTATTAAAAATAGAAAAGCACAAGAAGATATTCTAAATAGGGTGTTGTCAGGTCCTGGATAGATAAAGAGATGGAGAGAAAAGGTCGTAATATAGTGAAACTTCTAGATGCAGAAAGAAATTAATATTTAAGATTAAATACATAATGAAATAAAAAAGTTTTACCAAAAAAAGAAGGGAAATTGCTCATATTCTAACATTTTGTTTCCTCTCCATTTGAAAGTATGCTGATTACATTATTGGTTGTTTCTGTATACTACCATCCAAGCTTTGGGAAATAATAGGCATGTTAAAGTTTTTATTCATTCTATTTTCTTTCTGAAATATTTCCTAACTTTTTCCCTTAGCAAACCCTCATACTATTACAATATTTATGATGAACCTGAAATGCAGAGTTGTGAAAATATATATATTTTCCCATGTGATGAAAAAAGCATAAGACATAGATTCCCTTTCCTTCACATATGGACAAGTAAGACAATGCCTTGGTAATAACACACACTTCACTGAGTGATTTTCCATCTAAGACCTTGCAAAATTGTGTGCATTTATATTCTTAGCTACCTTTATCTCAGAATGAAGACATATGGACTGTGACCATATATGTAAAGTCAGTATGGTGCTACTCTTATTAAAAATTCATAAGTGGTTTGTTATATTGTTAAGGATGTTGATACCTTTAAACACAATTTTTAATTGAAATCCCATTTGGGACTATACCAATAATATGAAGAAGCAGCCATTAGATAGTAGTGCACAGTAAGATGGTAATGGACATTTTTAATAAACTTTTTTAAAACAATTGAAATTAACTTTCAAGTTGGATGAGGAGTTAAAAAATTGGACTTTCTACTCAGAAGACTAAGGCACAGTTCCCATCCCTAAGGCACTCACGGTGTAGAGGTCAAAGCAGTGAAAAGTGTTAATACATCAATGCGCCTTTGATGTGAGCACGGAGGAAGCAGCTTCTGCTCCGGACCATGAGGAAGACACCCTCAGGGAGGTGATCCTCAAACTTTGCCTTGAGGTCTGAGTTTTTCAGGTGGTTAAGGGACTCATGAACATTCCATGCAAAAGTGAGAGTCTGGGGTGTTCTGCAATAATGGGAGGTAGTTTGTACTAGGATCATAGAGCAGACAGGACAGAGTAGCCAGAAGTAAGGATTTTGGATTATTTTTTATGGGCATAATGTTAATATTATCACATTTTGTCATTAAAAAAATTAACTCTAATAGACTGTAAAGTGTGGATTGATGATGTGAGAGAAAGTTAGGCAGCCATTGCTGTAATCCCAGGTAAAAGTGATAAGAATGGAATCTAAGGCAGTTTCCATGAGAACCAGAGGCTGTGGGACCCAGGAGACACTGGTGACCAATAGTATGTAGACAGTGGCAATAGAGAAGGAAACTCAAGTATGATGTTTGGTTTAGGTAAATGAGTGAGTGGTGATTTCCTGATTAAAATAGAGAATCTCTGAGTAGGAGCAGAATTGTTTAGACTTGAAGGCAACTTCTCATCTCCCTGAGTGAAGAAAAAGGTGATCTTCTCTGAAGTCAGAAGCTCTTCCAAGAGCTTGTTTGCAAGCAAATTTCTTCACTTGGTTAGCATAAGGGAAAAAATAGAAGTGATGTTTGAAAGACATCCTATATAATAAAAGCCTAATATGCTAAGTGTCCAGTCATCTAGTCGGCCATTCAGTAAATCAAAGCATAATATGCTAATGATATGCTAAGGCCGCTCAACTGCTCGCTATGATGTGTACTGACCACGATGGGGCAGACAGTTGACTGGTCAACCAGTCACTATGATGTGCACTGACCACTAGGGAGCAGGTGCTCCGACTGGTAAGTTAGCTTGCTGCTGGGGTCTGGCCAATGGGGACTGAGTGAGATGGGCCGGACACGGCCTGGAGCCCTCCCATGGCCTTCCCCAGCTGGCCAACCTTCTGTGTCCCTACCTGGCCCCGATCGTGCACTGGTGGGGTCCCTCGGCCTGGCCTGCACCCTCTCGCAATCCGGTTTCAGCCAGATGGTGGAACGACCTGTTGCTATGATGTGCACTGACCACCAGGGGGCAGACGCTCAATGCAGGAGCTGCCCCTTGGTGTTCAGCGCCCTCCCACAGGGGGAGTGCCGCTCAGCCAGAAGCCGGGCTCACAGCTGGTGAGTGCAGCTGCAGTGGCGGGAGCCTCTCCCACCTCCGTGGCAGTACTAAGGATGTCCGACTGACTGCTTAGGCCCGCTCAGTCAGACATCCCCTGAGGGCTCCTGGACTGTGAGAGGGCACAGGCCAGGCTGAGAGACATCACCACTTCCGAGTGCATGAATTTTGTGCACCGAGCCTCTAGTATAAAGATAAAGAAGAGAAGACATGTTCTATTTCACTAAGTCCTACTTCAAGGATTCAGCCTAAGCGACTGTTGCTATGATGTGCACTGATCACCATGGGGCAGATACTCAATGCAAGTGCTGCCCCCTGGTGGTCAGTGAGCTCCCACAGCCAACCTCCTGCAGCTGGCTAACCTCCCATGGGCCCTCCCCCTGGACTGGGTGATATGGCCCCGATCGGCCCCAATGGCCGGCCAGGCAGAGGGATCCCACCTGTGCTATAATTCGTGTACTGGGCCTCTAGTAGATAATACTATCCCTCTATAAGTAAAGTTTTCATTAAAAGTCTGCAAATATAAGAACATTATAGATGCTCATTTGTTGAAGAGACTGAATTTTCAAGCACTCTTCTCTGGGATCCTTCTGTATCACTTTACAAATCCTAATGTAGTCTTAATCACATTGTGGTAGTTATTTATGCAGAGAACTATGGACTGAGTTTTATAAATCTTTGTCTTTCTAAGACCAAATTATAGTTATACATCAGCTATGTAATTAGAACATAATAGGGCCCCTAAAATATTTTGTGAAATACCCATTAAGTAATTGATATAATAATTACAAATTATTTAATCAATTATTTTAAATGAATCAATTCCTTTCAATTTCCCTTTTTAAAAAATATTACATTGCCACTTTGTGAAATAAGTATGTATTTCACACTTGCAATAAAATAGCATGTATATTATAAACACTTTAAAACTGTTCAGATGGGACTGACTCTCAAACATGTAACAGCTATCCATTACTGACTTAGTCTGTCACATCACTCTCTTTTGTTTGCAGTGCTTTTTATGGTCTGTAATTATCTTTATTATTTCCTTGTTTTATATGTTTCCTTATCTATATATATAAAGAGCCAGGGGCCATCCCAATCGAACGGACGACCGAACAGGTTGAGTGGGGTGACCAGGCCAGCAGGGGGGTTAGTGAGGGATGACCAAATGATTGAACAAGCAGGCTGTTTGAGGCGACCAGGCTGGTAGGGGGGCAGTGAGGGGCGACCAAATGACCGAACAGCAGGCTGTGTGGGGCGACCAGACCGGCAGGGGGGGGGCAGTGAGGGTTGACAAGGCTGGCAGAGGGGGCAGTGAGGGGTGACTAGGCTGGCATGGGGTGCAATTGGCAGGAACCAGGTAGGCAGGGGGGCAGCTATTGGGGTGACCATGCCAGAAGGGAGGGCATTTGGGGGTGACCAGGCCAGCAGGTGGTCCGTGAGGGGCAACCAAGCCGGTGGGGGGGTCTGTTGTGGGCAACCAGGCCAGCAGTGGGGGAAGTTGGGGGCAACCAGGCCAGCAGAGGGGGGCAGTGAGGGGTGGCCAGGCCAGCAGGTGGGGGCAGTTGGAGGCGACCAGGTCATCAGGGGGGTGCAGTTAAGGGCAAACAGGCTGGCAGAGGGAGGCAGTGAGGGGCGACCAGGCTGGCAGGGGGCAGTGGGGGTTGACCAGGATGGCAGTGGGGCAGTTGGGGGTGACCAGGCCTGTAGGGGGGGCAGTAAGGGGTGACCAGTGAGCAGGACGGTGCCAATGCCAGCGTGCTGGGCCTGGTCAGTGCACGATGGTTATGTGAGAGGCAGGGGCAGGGGGGGGGGGGGGGGGGGCAGTTGTGGGCGACCAGGTTGGCAAGTGGGGCAGTTGGGTGTGAGCAGGCTGGCAGGCAGAGGTGGTTAGGGGTGATCAGGCTGGCAGGGGGGCCAGTAGGGGTGATCAGGCAGGCAGGCAGGTAAGCAGTTAGGAGCCAGCAGTCCCAGATTGTGAGTCAGACATCCCCCAAGTGATCCCAGATTGAACAGGGTGCAGGCTGGGCTGAGGGGACCCCCTATGCACGAATTTTGTGCACCAGGCCTCTAGTCTATATATATAAAAAGCCAGCGACCAGAACGCTGTAACAACCAGAACGACTGGTTGCTAAGATGCCCACTGCAGATAGTGAAGGGGCTGATCAAGGGCAGGGTGGCCTGCAAAACCCCCCTCAGCGGCCCTTCCCCCCGGCTGGCCCCACCTCGGATCAGCCCCCACCACCCTGATCAGCCCATGGCCCCTTCCCCAAGCCAGCTCCAGCCCCGATTGGCACCCCTACAACAATCAGGGGTGGGGCTGGCCAGCCAATTGCCCTTGGCCCCTCCCCCCAGCTCTCCTGGTCCTGATTGGGCCCCAATTAGGGCAGGCCGGCCAGCCAACCTCCTGCCATATCCTCCTCCCAACAGGCCTGGCCCTGATCTGCCCCAATTGGAGCCGGGCCGGCCAGACCCCACTGGTGCATAAATTCGTGCACTGGGCCTCTAGTCTAATCTAATAAAAGAGAAACATGGTAATTAGCGTACAACCGCTACCCTTTTCATTGGCTAATCAGGGCGATATGCAAATTAACTGCCAACTAAGATGGCGGTTAATTTGCATATGTAGGCACAATGCAGGGAGGTGAAAGGGAAAGCAGGAAGAAGCCCCCTGCCACTGACAGTGATCGGAAACCCAGGGTGGAGCTAAGAGCCAGGGGGGCTGAGCAAAGGCGGCCCTGGGGGCCGCCTTTGCCCTGCCCCCCAGCCATGATCGGAGA
>NW_005356635.1:7374986-7396283 GCF_000412655.1 Myotis brandtii
CCCCCCCCCACCCAGTGCACGAATTTCGTGCACCGGGCCCCTAGTCCTATATAATAAAAGCCCAATGACCATAACGGCAGAATGACCAGAACAACTGCTTGACCAGTCACTATGAGGTGCACTGACCACCTCTTGGTCTCTTTCCCCGGATGGCAGGCTCTGATCACCAATGGCGAATGGGGACCCAGGATGGGTGGTGGGGGATGCAGGTGGTGCTAGGCTAAGGCCGTTGCCCCGCCGGGCACCCCACACACAGAGGGCGACTGGCGGCGGGGGTGGGGCCAGTGAGCAGGCAGAATGGACTGACCTCTTGGTCCCTCCCCTGGTCTGCAGGCTCCAATCGCCACCAATGGCAAACAGGGAACCGGGTTGGGTGGCGGCGGGGTGTGGGGCTGGCTGCTGGCAGCCGGGGAAGATGGCCCTGATCGCAGGCTAAGCCTAGGGACCGTAACTTCTCACAATTTTGTGCCCTGGGCCTCTAGTTAAAATATAAGCTCCACCAGAAGAGGGAGCCTCCTGAGTGATTTATGTCTGTACCCTCACTGCAGAGGATACACTTGCTTATAGTTAGTACCCAGTAGATGTATCTTGAGTGAAAGAGTTAATGGATTTTAAAAATCAAAATTATAAAACTTTGCTAGAAAGATATAGGTGAGGCCTTATTTGAAATAATAATAAATAAGTAGATACATAGTAGAATTGTTATTAATAAGGCCTTATCTATTTCCTACCTGTAACAAAAGTAAGGATACTTAGGGTATCATAGTTGCCAGGCACTGCATTAGATCTTTAGTGCCACTTAATTTTGCAGTTATGCAGATAGTTTCTGGCAAGTTAGCATTTTTTTTAAATTGTTGAAGAACTTGAAGCTCAGAATGATAACATAACTTGCCCAAAGTCTCACAGTCATGATTTTAATTCATGTCTGTAAAGTGCCAGACCTGTGGCTTTTCCATTAAACTACAAAAATGATATTTTTCATTGCAATTAAATTTGTTTTTTTCAAAGTTTCACAAAATTTAAAAGCTGTTTGCAAAATAAATATTTGTAATCTTAATGAAAATTAGAAAATAAAGATATTCTCATTTACTCTCAGTAGAGATGTGTTGAAGGATAAGATTTCCTTTGTCCTGGTATTTGCCCAAGTGTCTCAGGAAGAAACATATCCTAAATGTGTTTATTGTGCCTTACAATAAACTATGCCAGACTACAATAGGAAAGGATGCTAGACAATATACATATACATTGTGAAAATAAGAAAAAATATATTTTCTTCCACTATATCCCCATTACTGACCTCAAAACATTGTGAAAGATTGTTCTCTTGAAACACAAGGAGAGTAATAAAACTAAATGTTTTCCTTTTTGTTTTCTATGGAAATGTAAGCTTTTGTTTTCTATGTATTCCAAAGATTTATATTATACTTCATACCACAAATAAAGACCTCTCCCTGTAGACCAGTTTGTATGAGTTTTTCCAGTGAGCATAAGAAAAAGAAAAGTAAAACTAAGGTCAAAATTACTTCCTGAAAAATGTATTCAATAAAAATGCGTTTTCTCTATATATCCTACAGAAATATCAGCAGGGCTTTTTTTCATAAGGGAATAAAATCATTTTGAATTTCATATAAAATAACAAATGCATCAATAGCCAAGAAGCTTATGTAAATCATGCCATTTCATATCATTGACAAAATACATTCCACATGGATTCAATTTGGGGGAAAAAGTTTGCAAAAACAGGTGACAGTCAAAAGATTAAAATTTATACAGCATGATTTTTAACAATTCTAAAGAAAAAAAGGTACAAACCAATAGAAAAATTGGCAAAGATTGTGAAGAGGTAATTCAGAGATCAAATCTAAATGCCCCCCAAAATGGTTAGCTTCACTACTAGTTAAGGAAATGTAATTTAAATTAATAATAAGATAGTCTTGAATGCTTATTAGACTGGAAAACATTTTAAGGCTGTAAATACCTATTGCTCACAATAATGCTAGTAAAAGGTCAAAATGTGAAAATTTCCAAGTTATGTTGGGAGAGCAATTTGTTAATATATATGTAAATTAAAAATAAATATAACTCTTTCACCAAGCAGTCTTAATCCTGGGAATCTAAGCTTCCAGAAATAGCAGAAGGAAATGTATGAATATATATGTTCCAGTTTAAGCACTTTTAATATTGTAAAAATCTGGAAAATGAAGTCAGTTCCCAGAATAAAGCCAGAAGCACAATTTTGTACAGAAGTAAGGATAAATATATATGTATATCTATATTTGCATGAAAGTTCTGTGTGTATTAAAATGGATGCAAATTTATTTATACATGTGAATATACGTTCATTTGAATATTAAAAGAGTGAAGAAAAAGGAACAGATACATACTATCAACATATATTGCTTGGGTGCAATAGGTCATATGTGAGGAAAGAGAAAGATGAAGAAGGGGAGGAAGGTAAAAATCTCAATATATTTAATGTCTTTTATTTTAAAACTAGAGGCCCTGTGTGCACTGGGGGGGGGTGCCCCTCAACCTGGCCTGCACCCTCTCACAGTCCAGGAGCCCTTGGGGGATGTCTGACTGACAGCTTAAGCCATCAGTTGGACATCCTTAGCGCTGCCCCGGAGGCGGAAGAGGCTCCCGCCACCACCTTTGTGCTCACCAGCCATGAGCCTGGCTCAGGGCTTCTGGCTAAATGTGCTCCTGCTGTGGGAACACACTGACCACCAAGGGGCAGCTCCTGTGTTGAGTGTCTGCCCCCTAGTGGTCAGTGTGCATCATAGCCACCGGCTGTTCCGCTGTTTGGTCGATTTGCATATTAGCCTTTTATTATATAAGATCTTTTATTTCTAGAAGTTCCACTTTGCTCTTTTCTTTTTATTTTATTTTATATATATATTTTTTTATTTATTTCAGAAAGAAAGGGAGAGGGAAAGAGAGATAGAAACATCAATGATGAGAGAGAACCATTGATTGGCTGCCTCCTGTACCTCCCCTACTGGGGATCAAGCCCAAAAAAGCAGCTTTACTTGGAAAGTAAAAGGGTCTCATTACTGTGTGGGGTCAGAACTCTATCATCTCTCAATTCTTTGTTAGTGCTGGGACTTGTTTAGCCTATAGCTTCCTAGTAGTTTGTTCTGCTCTCAGTAATTGTTCTTTAACCAACCACTTGAAATCTCATTCTAAGTGTGCAGGGCACAGTATTCAGCTAGAGACTCAATGAGACACCATGCAGATGTTTGAGGCTCTTTATCTGGGCAATGCCCTTCTCTCTGATATACTGGCCCACAAAGTCCAGCCACTGCAGCCTCCCTGAACCCAATCTGTTTCCCCAACTCAGTGAGACCACAATGCTCTGTTTAGAATCCCTTTCCACGTACTATGTATGATCCAGAAAGTTTCTCCAGGCAGAAAATCAGGGATATACATATTAGGACTCTCTCCCTTTGTTTCCCTTCTCTCAGTGATCAAAATTCTGTAACCATGTCATAGAAGTCGAAGAGGTCAACTTTTCTCCCCTAACTACAGGTTGGACACTGAAGCTGAGCCATCAAACAGAGTGGTTCATAGTGCTCCATCTACAAAGAATGGGATCCAAGATGGACAATAAGTCTTATGCTCATGGATTTTTATTTTATTTTATTGGAGCTTGAGGGTAAGATCTCTTTTGTCCCTGGTGAATACTAAAAATGTAAGTCTGTAACTATCAGTGGATGTTTTTAATTTTCACATTTCCTTTCCTCTCCCAGCTATTTGCAATTGGAAGGGATTAAAGCCACTTAAAAAGAGAACAACAATTAAAATTGGGGAACACTGATTTTTCCAAATTTCAGCTTCATCCCTGTTGCTCTGATATTATTTAAACTGATTGGAGTTGGGTTTGATATTTGGAATAAAAGTTCTTTCCTCAACTACCTTAGTGACTATTTGGGGAAAATATATAAAGGTTTGAAAGATTAACTAGGAATCTAAGCCTAAAAGCAAAACATAAAAACAAGAGCATCTGTGATGACAATAAACATGAAAACAAGAGCATCTGTGATTGATTTCCACATGAGCAATGTGGGCAACCAATTTCATGGCTTCAGAGGACAGAGGCAACCTGTGGTGTGAGTGATCTGAAAAAACTTCCTGGAGGGAAAGGATCAAGACTAAGTTAGACCTTGAAAAGTAATACTTTGAATTTTTCTCTTAGGGTCATCCATGCCACCTTGTGTAAATGAATTTAATTTAGACAGAGATCTAAGAAAGTTTCTTCAGAGGCAGATAAGACAGGTCTTAAATAGGAAATGGGAGGAGAGACAATTCATTTATGATTACAGCAAGACTTTTCAGATGCTAGATCATATAGCAGAATTTTATTGTAGAAATAATGTTCCATTTATCTTTTTCCTAGGTCATATAATAAAATTGATAAATGATGGCATTTAGAAAAATCAGTGAAATTTTTAAGCTGATGGAATATTAATGAAATATCAGAATCAGGTGAAGTTGAATTCTGGTCGGTGTGTAGAAACATCTTAGTTTTTGAAAATAATCTGCTAGGTTCCACTAACCCATAAGAACATATGCAACTTCCAATTACCATTGTGTGGTTTTGCTGGCTCATTTTAGTTTGAACCCTGATCTTGACTCATGAAACTCTGTTGCATAACATAAAAAAAAATTGACAAAATTCTCCTAAAAGCTGCCTAGTTTTCCATAATTCATTTCTCCTGAATTCCTTTTTAAAACACATATCCCAGAGATAGTACTTTCTGTAAATTGTAAAATCCCATGAGTAAGGCCATAATCCTGGTCACATTGAAGTATGGTAGCAATTATCTCAGGTAGAAACTGTAGTTTAACTTTAACCCTGCTGTTTGGCTCCTGTACTTATTTGCTTTGTTTAACAATAGAAATGTTACTTTGATTTTCATGTATGCTATCCCATTGATTGTGATCTCACTGGTTTTAGAAAGCACATTCTTCTGTACCTGGGAACCAAGACAGCACAATTATCCTAAATTGCCTCAGTGGCTCCAGATAACATGTTTCTGTTGACTCAGTGGTCCCAAGACCCAATGGCTCCAGATAATGTGTTTCTGTCAACTCAGTGGTCCCAAGACCCATGGCTCCAGACAATGTGTTTCCGTTGTTTCAGTGATCTGGAGAGCCAAAACTATAATTTAACTAACATCCTCAATTCTGCTTCTGTAAACTGCTTTTTTGCAAACCAGGTTCCTCATTCCAAACCCTGAGATGTAATCAATACCTTTGTGATTTTTGCCTATATAAATCTGGTGTTGGGGCTAGGTAATTACTGCGAGATTTGGAGAGCAAAATGCCCCCTGGTAGTCGTGGATTTGCAATAAATGTGACTCCTTAATTCGACTTCTTGAGGGGTCCTAGTGTGTTTCGCAGGGTACATTATAACAACATCACCAATGAACTTAAGTAGTCCTAAAGAGCCTTTCATCAAGATATTATTTTCTTCTAAAGAAAGAGGAAAAAAATAAATTTAAGTTTCTAACACTAGAAATTATTTTCCTCAGACTTCCCCCAAAGAAATGCCACAAACATCCTGACAAATAGATTTCCTTTGGTTCCTTCTGACTGACTAACATGTAACTCTGAGCAAAATGGTAGAACTGTGGAATGTTAAAACAGAAAAAAAAAAGGTTTCTGGTGCTGTTTAATCCAATACACCTCTAACAATACCAGTGCTGAGATCCAGAGAAGCTGATACTTGCTACAGCAGAGATTGAGCCACACCTAGAAAAAGACTTCTTAATTCACAGGGAAAGGATTTTAGATAATACTATGTTGCTTTCCTTGAAAAATATCAATATTTCTTGATTCAAAGTATTTCAGAGACATTTTTCATATTTGTTTTGTTTCAACAAGCACAAATATTTCTAGTTGTTTAGAACTTAGAAGAGAGAGGAGTTAGAAGCAGGATTAGGAAGATAGGGTAAAGGGAGGAAGAAGGAGGACTCATGGAGCTAGCTGAAACCAGAAAATGTTTTGCAGAAAAACAGGATGTTTTGAGACAGGGATGTTTTTCTTGTAAGTACAAAGTAAAATGTTGTAAAAAGGCCAGGAACCAATCAGAGAGAGTCACAGATAGACAAAGAGTGGGCCTTTAGCAGATAAAGGGGGAAGAGCAGAATGCTTTGGCAACAACCCATTTGGGTCCCCTCCTTCAGCAGGGAGCCTGTGTTTGCTTGCAATAAACTCCTGCCTTGTTTGAATTCCTCTGTTCAGTGGCTTCATTCTTTGATTCCACAGGAAGAATTCCTGCTCACCAGTTCTGGTATCAGAAGCATCTTATGTTTTTGTTTTTCACTTTTTTTATCTTCTAAAATGTTCATATTCAATAGGAATAATCTTGGATGAAAATCTTTTAAAACTATAGTAAAATTCAGGGGTGGAGGAAACATTGTTTTAAAAACATGAAATCCAGCCCTAACTGGTTTGGCTCAGTGGATAGAGCGTTGGTCTGTGGACTGAAAGATCCCTGGTTCAATTCTGGTCAAGGCCATGTACCTTGGTTGCGGGCACATCCCCAGTAGAAGGTATGCAAGCGGCAGCTGATCGATGTTGCTCTCTCATCGATGTTTCTAACTCTCTATCCCTCCCCCTTCCTCTCTGTAAAAAATCAATAAAATCTATTTTTAAAAAAATAAAAACATGAAATCCAGAAGCCACAAAACATTAAAAAAATGATACAATATAAAGAATATTTGGATAAAGAACAAAGTCAATATTTAAATAATAAATTTGGAAAATTGTTATAAATCAACTCTTGCTGATTAATATCATATATCACCTTCTGATTGGACTAGATAAGGGTTACATTTCTGGCAAGATGTTGATTCTCTTGGGCTTCTTATAAGCAAGGGAGCTAGAATCTCCAAGCTGGTCCAGCCCAGTCACAGGCAGACTCAAAATCCACTTATTCCATGATTATGTAAAAATATAATTTTCTGAGTATCACGAAGTGAAAAGAATTGGGAATCCATAATCTAAAATATACCAGAGGCTTTTTTTTTTCATAAAAAAGTCAAACAGCCCAATAGAAAAATGGGCATGAAAGATAATTCACAAAATTGCATATCCAAATTGTCCATGTTAAAAGACTCCATATTTCTTTAGTAACCATGGAGACGCAAATTGAAGTAAAAGCTAGATATTGCTTTACACCGATAAGGCTGGCAAAAACTGAAAAGTACAGTGAAATATTCTGGTGGTAGGAATGCAAACAGAATAATATTCTCATTCATTACTGGAATTTTTTTCAAACCGATTGATTGGAAAAACAATCTGGCAATGTCTGCTGAGCTTTAAAATATACATATCTTTGATACAACAATTTCACCCTTGAAAATACATCCTATAAGATAAGATCACCTGCATTGATTTGTATAAACACACACACACACAAAAGAACACACTGGAGTATACTTGTTGCATTATTATGTATTATTTTTCATAGTATTAAAAATTAGGAACCAAAATGAACAGATAAATACACATTAATAGAGAATTAAAAATAACCCAAAATATGATAAACATTTTTGCAAGAAATAAATATGTAAGAAAAGACTCTTTTGAAATGGGAAATGAGATGTTTTATAAAATGCCAACATTAAATCTACAATAATATTGATTTTCTTGTATTTGTAGGAATAACTCACAGTAAAATATTTAATTTTGAGTCACAATATTTAATCTAGATAATTATATTTTGGAAGATGGCATAACTCTTCTTTTTCATGTAAAGATAACATATTTTTATTTTTGTCCAAGTCACCTGGCCAAAACTTGTACCATGACTGATCTGTCTGGGGGGATTTGGAGCCCTAAAGCAGGTGTAATTGCTGTGGGAGATGCCATTAAAGACAGAGAGGTGGGGAGAAGTTTCCTGGATTTTCCTTTCATCTCTTTCTCTAATCTCCTTTTAATATCTTGAATATGCTAACCATAGCCAGAAATGCAGTCTGTAGGAACCCCTCCCTGATATGTAAAGCAGACCATGGAAAGGGTGAGCAATGGATCAGAGGGCACAGTGGCCCAGGAGTGCACATATTTTCTTTTCTATCTATCTATGTATCTATGTATCTATGTATCTATCTATCTATCTATCTATCTATCTATCTATCTATCTATCATCATCTATCTATCATTTATCTACCTATCTATCTCTATCTACCATCTATAAGATATCTACCTAATCTTCTACTGTTTTTTGTTTTGCTTTTGTTTGTTTGTTTCTCTGGAGAACTTTAATACATACCCCATCCCAGACCTACTGAATTAGGAACACAGGTTAAGACCCAAACACTGTGTTTTAACAAGCCCTCTAGGTGAGTGATACAGCTGAAATGTGAGAACCACTGCCAAAGACATGTACACGTAGGTCTGTAGCATCTCTGTTTATAATAGCAAAACACTGACAATAATCCATGTGTTTATTAACAGTAAAGGGTATAAATAAACACTGCATAACAGTGAAATAAATGAGCTATAGCTAAACACAGCATGCCTCTCAGAAATACAATAATTATTTAAAAAACAAGACTGAAAATTATGTGAAAGCATAATAACATATTATTAAAAACTAAAGGGTATCTTATTGAAGGAAATAAATATAAGTGGCAGAAGTAGTAAAGTGATATGTGGAAGAAATAAGGGAGTGATAAAAAATTCAGGGAAGTAGTTATTTATGAGGGAACAGAAAAAGGAGTGGAAAAGGTGGGAGCCCTTCAGAGTTTTCAAAATAATGATAAAATTTTACTTTCTAAGCAGGGTAACATGTATTATTTTTTGTGTATTTTGTCTATATCCTACAAACATTTAATAAGTATTATTATTTGCTTAGTATTTGGTAACAACAACAAATAAAAAATATAGTACTATTTACTAATAGAAATAAAGCAAATAAAAAGGAGACCACACAGAAAAAGTAAACTACTTTCCCTGAGGAATCCACCCTTATAGAAAGCATATACACAATTCAAGAATTAAGCAACATTTGTATTCACATCTTTTCTTCTTCTTCATGACAATTAATACTTATTTTAAGGGCAAAGTCAAACATTTTTAAAGGATCAAATATAAAAATGCATAAATAAGAAACATAAGCCTGGAAATTCAGAATATAAATCTTAAAATATTAAGTCCATCCGATTCAATTAAAAACGAGGAGCTCCAGCGAGTGACTGAAAATTACATCAGCATGTTCCCTGAGTTTTAATGAGGCAAGGAAGAGCTGTGATCCCTGCAAGGAGGTCAAGTGACAGAGGATATTGTATGAGCAACAGGCTCTGTACTTGTTAACACTATTGTAATACTGCCTCCATGTCATAAACTCTGAATTGCTGTTCACACAGGAAATAGGATTAAAATGCATGTTGGCCATCCACACTGCACACGTAAATTCATTTCAGTTCAAGATGACTAATTATTACAATAAAATAGTACTTTGTACATAACCAGAGGAAATCTCTTTCTTTTACTAGTATAATTACATTTAGGCACTTAAGGATGGCAAGTTTCAATTATAAAAGCAAGAGTTAACCATTTCTGTCTCATTTGGAAGTATGCTATCATTTGAGTAGTATTTTATTTTGGCAACTAAACAAATAAAGAGAGGTGTGTGTGCACTACATGGAGACAAACAGATTCTATGTGTAACAATATTTCAAAGAATACTTTTGAGATGTGAGTGATTGGCAAACTGTGAACTGCATAGCGTTCTGTATTGCCACAGTATAAGATAGTTGTTTTCCCTACAAGACGCCAGTTAGGGACAATAGAAACTTTACATTTTTCAATTACGTGTTGAAAAGTGGTGGTTTTTTTTTTAATGTTTCATAATAGGTGGATATAATCCAAATGAATAAATAAGCATATAAATAATGTTGTTTTAGCTTCAGTGCTGCTTTAGTAGAATAGTTGTTCCTGGTGTAATTTCTGTTGGCTTTTGGAGTTGGAAACATAAACCATATTTTCCTTTAGAATGTTTAAAGTTTTTAATGAGTTTATTTGAACAGATGAAATGCAAAGGGAGTTTAAGGATCTGGAAAATTTGAAATGTCTGAGGGCAGTCAGTGAACTTTTGAACAAATTCTAGAAAGGACATTGACCCTGTGTGTTATAGGAACAGTTTGTTACTAAATGATTAGGCATTTTATCAATGCTCTACTTTAAGATGAAGTAGTTGCTCAAGCCAAGTGAAGCACAGCACTGATATCTCACTGTATCTCATTACAATATTAGAAAATAGTAAATATGAACCAAAAATCTTTTAAGGATAATTTTCTAATGAAGCCTATTGTGATACACAAAAAGAAAATAACAACACCTTATATTTCAATACCAAATTAGCAAGTATTAAAAATAATTTTTGGGAGGCAATAATCAAAAGTGGTACTCTCATCTGTTGCTGGTAATTACCTAAACTGGCACAAATTTAATTAAAATTAATTTGGTATCAGAAAATACAGGCCTTAAGAATATTTATTCATTTTACTTCTAAAAATCTACCCAAAGGAAAAACTAGAAATGTATTTAAAAAACAACACCTTTTAAGTCATAAAGAAAGCAGTAGAAACAAACTAAGAATTAACATTTAGAAAAATCTTAAACTGCTGTATAGCAAATTTGTGATGAAATGTGAAACCACATAAATGAAGTTTATGAAAAATTAAATACTAACATGAAAAAATATTTTTAAAATAACATAAAAAGATTTAAACAGTCCAATCATAACTATTCAATAAGCCCTCCTGTGTCCTCCTAAAATAGATAATAAATATAAAAGAATATCAATAAAAAAATGAACATAATAGTTGTCTCTAGGTGATTAGTTTTCCAGCTCTTCTGTATTATCTATAATGGAATGTTACTTTTATAACAGAACAAATCTATTAAACTTCATTTTAGAAAGAAAAATCCAAATCAGCACTACATTAAAACAGTATAGAAATGTTCTAAATTATTTTTTAATATTGTATTAGGTGTAATATGATTTTAAAATGATGAGCTGAGTATATGCAAAAGACAATATTTATTTTCTGTATTTAAATGATGCTTTTTCCCCCCTATTGGATGTTGAACTATTTTTTTTTTTCCTCTGAGATGAGTTAATATTCATTTGACAGAAATGTGGAAATGGCTCATGGTGGTCCTGTGTGTAAATCATCAGTTGATCCAGAGTACACTGGAAACACAAGAGCTCCATGATGTGAAAATGTGTCTGTCAATTTATAAATGACTAGTCTTTTTAGCTGTGGTTGTATTTTATAAAATGGATTTTTGTTTTCCTGTTCACAAGATGTCCTGGGATAGATTTCAGATATCAGATTTTTCTTACAGCTATGAATGACAACTCAAATTCATTATTAAGAAGTAGTTCTCTTTTATGTTCTAACTAGAGGCCTGGTGCATGGATTCGTGCACCGGTAAGGTCCCTCAGCCTGTCCTGTGTCCTCTCGCAATCCGGGACCCCTTGGGGGACGTCAGACTGCCAGTTTCGGCCAGATCCCCACAAGCCAGCCTGTGGGGATCGGGCCAAAACCAGCAGTCTAACGCTGCCTGCCACTCCGGCCTGCTGCTCCTGCTCATCCTGGTCCTGCTGCACCTGCCACAGGCTCGCGCCCAGTCACTCGCCAGCTGTGAGCCCTGTTTCTGGTGCCCATCGGTCAGCTGAGAGGTGCTCCTGCTGTGGGAGCGCACTGACCACCAGGGGGCAGCTCCTGCATTGAGCATCTGGCCCCTGGTGGTCAGTGCGCATCATAGTGACCGGTTGACGGGGCGTTCAGTTGTTCAGTCATTCGGTTGTTCGGTCTCTTAGGCTTTTATATATATACTAGTAGCCTGGTGCACAAAAATTTGTGCACTCGGGGGTGGGGGGGTGAAGGGTGGGGCCAGACCCCTCAGCCCGACCTGCACCCTCTGTCATGTTCCGAGACCCCGGCCACTCCTGGCATAGGCACAGGCCTACAGGCTTGGGGCGGCCTGGCTCCCGAGGCCCCATTTTATCAAGAGAACAAAGTCGGCGTTAGTTACAGCCCTCACCAAACCCAGTACAGTGCATCTGTGCATACAACTGCCTCGTTCATGTGCCTGCTTCGCCCTACTGAATTACTAACATCTTGAGGACATAGCTCTGTCTTATCCTGCTTCAACTTCAGTGCCTGGCCTGGTGCCAGGGACCTGAGAGGGTTTGCTGAGTGAGTGAGTGAATAATGAGTGAGTGAATGAGTGAATGAATGAGCGAGTAAGGAATGAGCAAGCAGCTACGGGGTGGGAACTTCTGCCGCATTGCCATGGCAACATGGCAGAAGTTCCGGCCCCACTCCCGACTGCCTGACGCCCACCCCGGGAAGTTCCCGCCCTGCTCCCAGTGGCCAGGTGCCCCTCTCCTGGCTGCATAGTTTGTGCTCCCGGCTGCCTGATGCAAACCCCGGGAAATTCCAGCCCCGCTCCCAGCAGCCCTGTGCCCCTCTCCTGGCTGCATAGTTTGCGCAGGGCAAAGGTGGCCCAGGTTCTCCGCCCTTGCCCTGCCACCTGGCTCTTGCCTGCCACCTGGGTTTCTGATCACCGTCAGTGGCAGGTGGCTTCTTCCGTCCTTCCCCTTTCGCCTCCCATCATTTTGCCTTTGTATGCAAATTAACCGCCATCTTTTTTGGCAGTTAATTTGCATATCGCCCTGATTAGCCAATGGGAAGCGTAGCGGAGGTACGGTTAATTATCCTTTTTGTCTTTTATTAGCTAGGATATAGATTGGTACTAAACATCATTCTGAGTGAACATGGTGATCTGCTTGTGTCTATAGTTCTTTAAAGCTATTCTTCTTTGTTCTTGTTCCAGTGTTTCCTGTGTAATCAGGCAAGTGTCACCAGACTGATAAATTGTCCTTAAACTTTTTTTGATAGAGAAACAGGAAAAATAATAAATAGTTGTTTGTGGAAGAAGGAGGAAGAAAAAATCATCTCAAGTACATTTCAGTAAAATGTAAAATTAAAGGATCACATTTAAATTATATGTAATTTTGGAGACATTTCTTCTTAGCTTGGTAGAGGGAAGGACAGGTAAACTAAATTTTAGATAAAATAATAGTACAAGCATTAACATATTTGAAGAAGGACCAACAAGATTCATTTGAACCAAATTGGAATTGACTCTGGAATAGACTAAGGAATTATATGTTATTTTCAAGAAACATAAGTTTTGTGAGTTATCTATGTATGTGAAACCACAATTACAAATAGTAATGATTTAACTAAGGTTAGTATTAAGATGAGCTTCAAAATCATGAAAATCTATCAGATAATCAGTGGTGGAAAGAGGCAGGGTAAGAATTATAGACAATTATGTTCTCTGTACAATTACAGAGAAATAAATTTGGGGTTGTAAATTGGAAGGCAACTGAGAGTTCAAGGGGATCTTTTCCAAGGGTGATCCTAGAAATAGTGCTATCAACATGCATAAAGAGCTCCCTAGGCCCTGGCTGACATTGCTAAATGGTTAGAGTGTCAGCCTGTGCACTGAAAGGTCGCAGATTTGATACTCGGTCAAGGGCTCATACCTAGGTTGCAGGTCCCATCCCCTTGGTGGCATGTGCAGGAAGCAACCAATTGATGTGTCTGTCTCACACTGATTCTCTCTCTCTCCCCATCCCTTCTTTCCTCCTCTCACTCTCTTTCTCTGAAAATCAATGGAAAAAATATCCTTGGGTGAGGATTAACAACAAGATCAAAAGCTCCCTAAGTGTCTACTCACCATATTTAAGTATGAACCAAGAAAATATATTGGGGCATTATTTTTCCTAGCCTTCTTTTTCTTTTGTCATTAATTAACATCTTACTTTCTAAGCTCTCTTTTACTAAAATATGTCCCTAAAATGCAATTTTTATATGATCTCCTGCTTGATGGGTTGTCTAAGTTCCATTTGAAAGGCTTATAATCTTTCCTACATTGACTACCTGAAAATTCCAGTTTGTAATGGTGTTTTGCTTGAGTGTGACAAAAATCATTTCAGTGAGATAAATCTTTCCTTTCTAGGGAAGCAGATTATTAGAATGGGAATTTGGAAATAAATACTTACCAGCTACATGGAAAAAATGAACCCAAAGTTGGCAATAAAGGATAGTGTTTAACCCTGGTATATTAAAACATCACAACTACTAAATAATGTGACAATTACCAAATCTCTCAGCTATAGGGAATTAAGATGGGATACAGGAGAAAGAAGATACCTAAGCTTGTACAATATCTTTAGCATTTAAGTAATATGGGTCAATGTGATTAAGGACTGTGGAGTTGATAAATTGTTAAGTGCCATCAATGTCTTGAAGGAAAAAAATCACAAGCTCAGATCAGTCAGTTAACTCAGGGCATGGATCCCATGCAACTGATAAACAGATTGTGCTTAAGATTGTGACAATGGTCAAGTTACAAAGAAAGGTGAATTTCCAGACCTGCCAACTACCTGTGTAAAGTGATGCTGTGAATAGCCAAGGAGGAACTGAAGACTTCCAACAACCACATAAGTGAGATTGGAAGTTGATTATTTGGTCCCAGTTGAGCCCTCAGGTTTCTGAGTCTATGGCCATTATCTTATCTGTACCATCATGAGACACTCTGAGCCAGAACTACCCATCTAAGCTGCTTCCAGAATCTTGACCCATGGTAATTATGAGATAACTAGAGACCTGGTACACGAAGAGATTTGTGCAATAGGCCTTCCTTTCCTCTGGCTGCTGGCACCGGTTTTCCTCCGGCACCCGGGACCCAGGCCTTCGCTCTGGCCAGGCTCCGGCCGGAGCTGGCCCCGGGGCTGTGAGGCTTCACTGCCGCCCTGCTAGTCCTGATTCGCTCTACCGCTTGGAGCCTACGTATGCAAATTAACTGACATCTTTGTTAGGTTAATTTGCATACTCTCCTGATTGGCTGGTTAGTGTAGTGAAGGTACAGTCAATTTACATGTTTGTCTATTATTAGGCAAGATATTTATTGTCTTAAGCCATTAGTTTGGGGGTAATTTGTTACACAGCAATATGTAAGTAATGTCAGGAATGAGCAAAATTGTTGCCAATGGAAATACTATGATCCATTGTCCAATTTCTAGACCTGAGTCAGTTCTCTGACCCAGGGCACACCATTTGAAGGGAAGGTCAGATCTCCATGTAAGAACACAGCAAAGCTCCTCAATTCTTCTGTAAAGACATATGTGGACACTTATTAGAGCAACTATACACTGGGGGAAGGGAAATATCTAGGTTTTTAAAGAGCTATTGAATATAGGATCTAAAATTACACCAGTGAATCTGTAACACCATTATGGAAACCTTGTTAGAATGAAAAAGAAGAAAGGCCCAGAAATAAAGACTCAAGTCTGTTTCAGAATGCACCTCATATGGTTCTATGACCTTATGGTATGGTCATTTCATCATTACCTGAGTGCCTAATTGAGATGGATATACTTAGTTTGCCTGATCTATGAAGTAAAGAGCATAATTAAAGTAAAGGCCAACTGGAAGACACTGAAAGTGTCCTGCCCCAAACCAAGGTTGTACGGTCTATCCTAAACAATCCTAACTGAATGAATGGCAGAGATTAGTACTAGCCTTAATTACTTCAAGGACTCAGAAATGGTGATCCTAATCATGTCTATATCTGCTTAATAAACCTGTATAGTCCCTAACGAAATAGATCCAGATAGCTGATGATAGATGATAGTGGTCTATCAAAAACTTAACCTCGCCGAAACCGGTTTGGCTCAGTGGATAGAGCGTCGGCCTGCGGACTGAAAGGTCCCAGGTTCGATTCCGGTCAAGGGCATGTACCTGGGTTGCGGGCACATCCCCAGTAGGAGATGTGCAGGAGGCAGCTGATCAATGTTTCTCTCTCATCGATGTTTCTAACTCTCTATCTCTCCCCCTTCCTCTCTGTGGAAAATCAATAAAATATATTAAAAAAAAAACTTAACCTCGTGGTAGCCCCAGTTGTAGCTGCTGTGGAGGGTGCAACTCTTTACTAGACAATTCAATACTGACTCTGCCACTGGCTATATACTTATTCATCCTATAATCACGTTTTCCATCCCCATAAGAAATTCCTGTTTCATAATCAGTTCACATTCATATTAAATGGATAGCATGTTTATGATCTTGCCTCAGGACTGTGTTGATTCTCCTGCTCTCTATTACAAACTAATCTGAAGGGATCTAGATCATCTCTAGACATTTCCATAGAGTATCTTACTGGTCCAATATATTAATGACATCATATTAATCAGATTTAGTGACCAGAAAGTTGTAAGTAATTTGGATGTGTTTTAAAACATGGGAGAAAACCCAGTAAAGATTCAATGAACTGCTTCTTTGAGTAAGGTTTTAGGGATCAGATGATCTGGGTCTGCTGAGACTTATACTACAAGATAAAGGATATGTTATACTTTGTGCCTCCTATCACTTAGAAAGACACATAGCATTCAGTAGGTCCCTTTAGATTTTGAAGAGAGCACATGTCACTTTGGTGATATTTCTCCAACCTATATATTGAGTGATCAATTAAAGATTGCTGCTAATTTTGAATGAGGTCCAGAGCAAGAGAGGGTTTTGCAGCAGGTTTAGGCTGCCTTGTTGCTTGGGTCATATGACCTGGCAGATGCCATGGTGCATAGTAGATAAGGATGCTATATGGAGTCTCTCTAAGCCCCAATGCAAGAGTCATAGCACCCTTCTTTCAGTTGTTGTTTTTTTTTTACCACTATCCCTGCCATTCATCAGTTCCATGAGTTCATAAATATTCTTAACTAAACCACTTCTCCCTTTGCATGATGACCAGGTGTACTGATGGTATCCACAGTATATAACAGTGGTATGTGGAATTTTTGGAGTCACAGAACTCACTTCTTGGGTTCTGAAGCAAGATCCTGACATCAGCTGCAAAGAAATAGCCATAGCTGAAAAATAGTTTCCAGAATGTCATTGTTTCCTGACCATAGGACAGGAAGCTCCTGACCATTGGACATCAAGTAACTACGCAAAAAGAGGTACTATCACAAGATAAGTATATTCATATCCATGAAGTCATGAGATTAGGGAAGAACAGAAGCAATCCATTGTATTATGGAAATGGTGCATTCAGTATGGGAAACAAGAAAGTCTGAAGGGCATGAGTGACACAAACAGGGGACCAGATCCCCATGTTATATATCTCTGTTGAAGCAACACTTTTTTTCTCCACCCAGCTATGACCTTATGAGGGGATACCTGAGACTAGATATGATAGAAAATTAGTAACAGAAATCTAATCCTGGTTCTTAGATGGGTTGATTGAGTTTATGAAAGCCAAATGTGGACTGCTGCCACCATACTCCAGCCCCGTGGTCGGCAAACTGCGGCTCGCGAGCCACATGTGGCTCTTTGGCCCCTTGAGTGTGGCTCTTCCTAAGCCTTAGGAGTAGCCTAATTAAGTTAGTAACAATGTACCTACCTATATAGTTTAAGTTTTAAAAATTTGGCTCTCAAAAGAAATTTCAATCGTTGTACTGTTGATATTTGGCTCTGTTGACTAATGAGTTTGCCAACCACTGCTCTAACCCTACTCAGGAATGGTCCTTAGAGACTATACAGAGGAATATATTCCCCAAGTGGGCAAAGTTTAAAGCAGCACTTGGTAACCAATTTCATACAAAAAGAGAAGTAGTGGAGTTGAGGATATATGTGGTATTCATGGGCAGTGATAAATAGCTAGGCCTGTGGTCAAAGGTCTGAAAGAAGTAATATTGGAAGATAGGAAACAACCCGGAGATGAAGCATGCGGAAGAACCTGTAGTGTGTTCCTGATCAATGCCTGCAAGGGTATCATCCAGTAGATGCCAGTCTTCGGTTCCCCAAATGCTAACAAAATAGACCCATTAATGGAATGGCAGAGCTTAAGACTATGTATGAACTCAACAGCATGGCTGCCTCTCACAAAGGCTGATTTCGCAATAGTGACACTGAGAATCCAACCTGTCAGTAGCAGAGACTAACTCTATGCACTCAATTTAGTCTCCTCTGAGAAGACCAACCAGTCACTTGAATTCAGTTGATAGTATTAAATTTCTTCCATCTTAAAAGTGACAGCAATTGTCTTCACTGGAATTGATATTCTAAGTAGACTTTCCTTCCATGCTACAGTACCTTGACTAACACTAATATGTGAGGCCTCATAGTATATCTAAATTTTTATTAAGGATCATACATATTATCTTAGATCAAATAATATACTTTACAGAAAGTGAGGTGTAACAATGGCATATGTTAACGATAACCGTTGGTCCTACCATCTACCACATCACTTAAAGGCTATCAGCCTAATAGAATGTTGCTTATAACCAATTGGCATGTTATGATGCTCTTTTTGTGGCACGTAAAACATGAATCTTGGAACAAAAAAGTAAAGTAGAAGCTCCGTCGTTATCATTACTCACCATGACCCATCTTGGTGAATTTGTATTGGACTAGAGGTCTTATTTTCCAAGGGAATGATGCTTCTAGGGTTACTCTAAACATAAGCTTATAAACACTGCAGTCATTTCAGAGTTGTAATTTGAGTAGACAAGTAGCAAAGAAAAAGTTACAATACTATTATGATCATGTAATGATTGTTGTATGCATACCATGAATATTATGAAGAGATACTGTGGTTGCTCATTGATAACTGGATGTGCAGCTCAAATCCCTCTGTCTGGACAAGCAACTTAGACTGTTAAAAGTGTTGGTTAAGAGGGATAGGAAACTAGAATATGTAATAAAGGAGGAATATGATGAAAATCGTGGTTTCAAGGCCAACTACAGCAGCAGGTAAATAAACTTGCCCCATTAAATTCCTCTATTATAAGTCCCCCCCCCCGCACCCCCCCAAGAAAAAAAAAGGTATGTGCTTAGTATTTTGAAGATGCTTTACCAGGATGGAATGAACTTGACAAAGGGCACAGGTAGATCTGAACAAAGAGTTGACTGTAACAGGTTCTGTCTGTGCTCATTCCATATCCCTTCAAGGCCTTACTATTGCAATGTAAAACAGCCCTGTTACTTCTAATTGTGTAAGAACTCTCTTGCACCTGGACCTGTTCTACTCAGCAGACTGAAGTGTTGAAGAATGGATTGCTGAGGATGTCCTCAACAAAGGGTGGTGGGAGTTGATGCATAAACATTTCAGCTCCTTCTCCCCTCAGATGGGTTGATTCTGAGGTACTTGTTCCACACTCATCCCCAGTGGTATCAAGCTCCTGTTACCTACAGTGGTAAACTGTCTTGATAGCATTCACTTCATTGGCTGTTCTCCCTTCCCTATTTTAATTCTCCATAACCTACTGCCATTTTCTTAGCTCTTCTCCCTAATAAATAAATTTCTTCTACTGGAATCCTCAACTCAGAGTCTGCTTCTGGGAAATACAAATTGAAATAGCATGTATTGCCTGTCTTGGCTTTGAGCTTTTACTTCACAGTGCAAACACAATCAGCAGTGACCAATCAGATCAGGCAGTCTAAAGTTTCTGGGACCAATTTCCAATGTGAATTTGTTTTGTTTTTTCCTCACACCACTAGGTAATTCTCAGACACCAGTTGGGTGTCCTACAATTTAACTCAATTCTGACACTATCTACCTGGAAATAGTGTGAGATTCCATAGGTTAAGGGCTCAGTCCTTCAAGGTGTTTGTACTTCTGACTGGCTATAAACCAGCAGTTCCAACAGCCTCCTTAGAGCCACTAGAGCAGGTAACAGAACTCAGAGAAACACCACCAGTTTATTATAGGAGGGATCCAAGATGGCAGCTGACAGGACAGCAGTGAAGAAGAGAGTGTGAGTGAGTGAGGGAGCAAAAGGGGAGTGTGTGGACATGTGGGGCGTGTGTGTATGTGTGAGTGAGGGAAAGTTATATTCCACAGGACTGTTGGGGACTGGCGGACCAGGCTCCCCTAGCCAGGAAGCCTCTACTATTGCTGAAATCTCTCCCAGGGTGGCCAGATCTGCTGCAAAGACCACACCATCATGAAGGGGAGAGTGGCTGTGACTGGGAGCCCAGCTTCACCTCCACCCGGGGAGACCTCAGATACCACCCAGGACCCTACAACCACAATGGCCAGGGACCTGCTGCCTCAGCTGCAAACCCACGAACACCAAGACTCTAGCCTCCCCAGCCGTGGACTCCTAAAAAGTTTGTCCAGAGGGAGACAAAATGGTGGCTAAATAAGTGGATGGGTCCTGCGCCTTCTAATGGAGCAGATAGAAGAAACAGTGAATTGAATAACATCCACCCGGAATTGGTGAATTAAACACAATGGTGAAGCACTCCGTGGCCAGAAAGGATGGGGGATGCCTGGAGAAGGATAGGATCAGGGATCTGGACTGGAGAGATAGATGCGCGACCACCATGATGAGAGGGTCAGAAGGAAACTGCGCTGCACCAAGTCCGTGTGCCTTGGGGACACACGTAACACTCAACTGTGGAAAGGAGTTCACGGGGCTGCTGGCAGCCGGGGACTCTAGCTCTAAGTCTACAGCCATGGGAGGCTGTGCCCAGAAAGGCAGCCTGAAGTTCTGCACTGGCCACACAATGCCGAGGGGAGAGAGACGCGAAGCGGCGCAGTTGCTCTGTCTTTATATTTTCCTTGCTTTTACTCACTAAACCGGGTACATAAGATCTTTCAATTACAAACACTCACTGAGGCTGCAATGCAGGGGAAGGTGGTTTTGTGGAAGCTGGGAAGCAAAATAGGGAGAGGTGACCAGGAAGCCAGCTCTGGGGCAGTCCTGTCCCTCCAACCCTGAACAACCATTTTTCTCCTGGAGACCAGGATCCTCCTAGCAGTGCAGCAGCACCCAGCCTTGAGCTCGGCAGGGAAACAAGGATCCTGAATACCCCCAGGGAGCCCTTGGGGACTAGGTTGAGGGGCCATTTGGCACCAGAAACTAATACAGCAACACTGCCACCTAGAGCCTGTGTCAGAAATAGATCCTTGTGTAAATATGACTGAAAGCAGGCAGAAAAACAAAGCGGGCAGATTGATCCCCCCGCCTAAAAACAAGGCTGTGGAGTCTGACACAGAGCAGCGGTGGATCACTGGGAACTTTAACACAGTGCTGACTACCTAACAGAAAACAGACGTGGCAGACAGAACAGTAGAGAGGGGTCTTAAACCAGGCCCCATGGGACATTAAAACTTAGCTGAAGTGAACGACACTTCACTACTTCACTTCTTTATTTTTTATCTTTTACTTAAGAAATTATTTTTTTCTTTTATTTTTAA
>NW_005356635.1:7396507-7420185 GCF_000412655.1 Myotis brandtii
ATATTTTATTGATTTTTTACAGAGAGGAAGGGAGAGGGATAGAGAGTTAGAAACATCGATGAGAGAGAAGCATCGATCAGCTGCCTCCTGCACACCCCCTACTGGGGATGTGCCCACAACCAAGGTACATGCCCTTGACCGGAGTCGAACCTGGGACCCTTCAGTCCCCAGGCCGATGCTCTATCCAGCGAGCCAAACCGGCTAGGGCTATTATTACTATTATTATTATTTTTTAACATTTTATATTTTTTGGATTAGTGTTCTACATTCTATTTTTATTTTTTATCATTATTTTACCTTATCTCATTTTTTCCTTTTTGCCAACTTTCCTTCCTCACTTCTCCCTTTTTCATTGTTTCTCTT
This sequence comes from Myotis brandtii, assembly GCF_000412655.1. Taxonomy (NCBI): domain Eukaryota; kingdom Metazoa; phylum Chordata; class Mammalia; order Chiroptera; family Vespertilionidae; genus Myotis; species Myotis brandtii. The sequence goes on from NW_005356635.1 coordinate 7,396,871, forward strand.
CTCAAGTTCCTGCTTTAGTTTTTCTCTCTTTTCTTTTTACTTCTTGTTAAAAATTGTTCTTTATCTGCTTTATTGACACATTACTATGATAGTAGTCTCTGTTGGCTTACTCATATATCTAATTTCCTCTCCCCTGCTCCAAGTCCATGCACCATTCTCTTTTCTCTTTATCGCTAGTCAGTGTTTTTCTTCTTGTTGTTGTTTGTTTTGTTTTTGTTTTTATTTTATGCTTTTGTTTTTCCTCTCCTTACCTGCTCTCTTCTTCTACTAATAGCTTAATTAGTTTCACTTACCAAACTCAGGCCTATATGCTCTCTACTCTAGTCTACTTTTCCAAAAATAGATAAATATGTAGATAGATAGATTAAAGAAAGGGGAAACATTTTTTCATATATATATTTTTAATATATATTAATTACTTTTAAAATTAATATTTAAAATTATTTTGAGTATTTTATTTTTTACTTTTCTTCTTATACACTCACTAGAGGCCTGGTGCACAAAATTTGTGCATGGTTGGGGGATCCCCTCAGCCCAGCCTGCACCCTCTCCAATCAGGGACTCCACAGGGGATGTCCGACTGCGGGGGATCAGGGATCGGGGATCGGGCCTAAACCAGCAATAGGACATCCCTCTCACAATCTTGGACTGTTGGCTCCTAATCGCTCACCTGCCTGCCTGCCTGGTCGCCTCTAACTGTACCCCCTGCTGGCCTGATTGCCCTTCACTGCCTCTGTGTGCTGGCCTGATCGCCCTTAACTTCCGCCCCTGCTGGCCTGGTCACCCCCAACTGCCCCCTCCCTGCTGGCCTGGTTGCCCCCAACTGCCCCCCTCTGCCAGCCTGGTCGCCCCTACCTGCCACCCCTGCTGGTATGGTCGCCGCCAACTGCCTCATCCAGCTGGTCTAGTAGCAGCTAACTGCTCCCCCTGCTGGCCTGGTCGCCCCCAACTGTCCCCCTGCTGAACTGTTCACCCCAAACTGCCCCCCCTGCCAGCCTGGTCGCCCCATGCAGCCTGCTGCTCAGTCGTTTGGTCGTCCCTCACTAATGGCCAATGGACATCTTATGATCCATTGTCCAATTTCAAGTTACAAAGAAAGGTGAATTTCTCTCTCCCCTCGGCACTGTGTGGCCAGTGTGGAACTTCAGGCTGCCTTTCTGGGCACAGCCTCCCACAGGCAGTCCTGTCCCTCCAACCCTGAACAACCATTTTTCTCCTGGAGACCAGGATCCTCCTAGCAGTGCAGCAGCACCCAGCCTTGAGCTCGGCAGGGAAACAAGGATCCTGAATACCCCCAGGGAGCCCTTGGGGACTAGGTTGAGGGGCCATTTGGCACCAGAAACTAATACAGCAACACTGCCACCTAGAGCCTGTGTTACCAAACTCAGGCCTATATGCTCTCTACTCTAGTCTACTTTTCCAAAAATAGATAAATATGTAGATAGATAGATTAAAGAAAGGGGAAACATTTTTTCATATATATATTTTTAATATATATTAATTACTTTTAAAATTAATATTTAAAATTATTTTGAGTATTTTATTTTTTACTTTTCTTCTTATACACTCACTAGAGGCCTGATGCACAAAATTTGTGCATGGTTGGGGGATCCCCTCAGCCCAGCCTGCACCCTCTCCAATCAGGGACTCCACAGGGGATGTCCGACTGCGGGGGATCAGGGATCGGGGATCGGGCCTAAACCAGCAATAGGACATCCCTCTCACAATCTTGGACTGTTGGCTCCTAATCGCTCACCTGCCTGCCTGCCTGGTCGCCTCTAACTGTACCCCCTGCTGGCCTGATTGCCCTTCACTGCCTCTGTGTGCTGGCCTGATCGCCCTTAACTTCCGCCCTTGCTGGCCTGGTCACCCCCAACTGCCCCCTCCCTGCTGGCCTGGTTGCCCCCAACTGCCCCCCTCTGCCAGCCTGGTCGCCCCTACCTGCCACCCCTGCTGGTATGGTCGCCCCCAACTGCCTCATCCAGCTGGTCTAGTAGCAGCTAACTGCTCCCCCTGCTGGCCTGGTCGCCCCCAACTGTCCCCCTGCTGAACTGTTCACCCCAAACTGCCCCCCCTGCCAGCCTGGTCGCCCCATGCAGCCTGCTGCTCAGTCGTTTGGTCGTCCCTCACTAATGGCCAATGGACATCTTATGATCCATTGTCCAATTTCAAGTTACAAAGAAAGGTGAATTTCTCTCTCCCCTCGGCACTGTGTGGCCAGTGTGGAACTTCAGGCTGCCTTTCTGGGCACAGCCTCCCACAGCTGTAGACTTAGAGCTAGAGGGACGACCAAACGCAGGTTGCCCCATGCAGCCTGCTTGTTCAGTTGTTTGGTCATCCCTCACTAACCCCCCAGCTGGCCTGGTCATAGGCAGCCATCTTGTGAGGGCGTGAGGGTTAATTTTCATATTACCTCTTTATTATAAAGGATTCTTTCTACCTCCTCATTACTGAATCATGGCCATTCCCCCATTCATTCAATTCCTTTACCTTACTAGAGGCCTGGTGCACAAAATTTGTGCATGGTTGGGGGATCCCCTCAGCCCAGCCTGCACCCTCTCCAATCAGGGACTCCACAGGGGATGTCCGACTGCGGGGGATCAGGGATCGGGGATCGGGCCTAAACCAGCAATAGGACATCCCTCTCACAATCTTGGACTGTTGGCTCCTAATCGCTCACCTGCCTGCCTGCCTGGTCGCCTCTAACTGTACCCCCTGCTGGCCTGATTGCCCTTCACTGCCTCTGTGTGCTGGCCTGATCGCCCTTAACTTCCGCCCTTGCTGGCCTGGTCACCCCCAACTGCCCCCTCCCTGCTGGCCTGGTTGCCCCCAACTGCCCCCCTCTGCCAGCCTGGTCGCCCCTACCTGCCACCCCTGCTGGTATGGTCGCCCCCAACTGCCTCATCCAGCTGGTCTAGTAGCAGCTAACTGCTCCCCCTGCTGGCCTGGTCGCCCCCAACTGTCCCCCTGCTGAACTGTTCACCCCAAACTGCCCCCCCTGCCAGCCTGGTCGCCCCATGCAGCCTGCTGCTCAGTCGTTTGGTCGTCCCTCACTAATGGCCAATGGACATCTTATGATCCATTGTCCAATTTCAAGTTACAAAGAAAGGTGAATTTCTCTCTCCCCTCGGCACTGTGTGGCCAGTGTGGAACTTCAGGCTGCCTTTCTGGGCACAGCCTCCCACAGCTGTAGACTTAGAGCTAGAGGGACGACCAAACGCAGGTTGCCCCATGCAGCCTGCTTGTTCAGTTGTTTGGTCATCCCTCACTAACCCCCCAGCTGGCCTGGTCATAGGCAGCCATCTTGTGAGGGCGTGAGGGTTAATTTTCATATTACCTCTTTATTATAAAGGATTCTTTCTACCTCCTCATTACTGAATCATGGCCATTCCCCCATTCATTCAATTCCTTTACCTTACCTTCTGGAAATAAGCTCTGTCTCTTCAGATTCAGTTCCCCCTTGCTTTTTTTTTCTGGGTGTCTGTTGTTTGCAATTTTTTTTGGTTTATTTATTGGTTTTGTTGAGTTTTCTCCCCATATTCGTATATTTTCCCCTTCTTTTTTCTTCTTTTTCTTTTCTACAGGGGATGTCCGACTGCGGGGGATCAGGGATCGGGGATCGGGCCTAAACCAGCAATAGGACATCCCTCTCACAATCTTGGACTGTTGGCTCCTAATCGCTCACCTGCCTGCCTGCCTGGTCGCCTCTAACTGTACCCCCTGCTGGCCTGATTGCCCTTCACTGCCTCTGTGTGCTGGCCTGATCGCCCTTAACTTCCGCCCTTGCTGGCCTGGTCACCCCCAACTGCCCCCTCCCTGCTGGCCTGGTTGCCCCCAACTGCCCCCCTCTGCCAGCCTGGTCGCCCCTACCTGCCACCCCTGCTGGTATGGTCGCCCCCAACTGCCTCATCCAGCTGGTCTAGTAGCAGCTAACTGCTCCCCCTGCTGGCCTGGTCGCCCCCAACTGTCCCCCTGCTGAACTGTTCACCCCAAACTGCCCCCCCTGCCAGCCTGGTCGCCCCATGCAGCCTGCTGCTCAGTCGTTTGGTCGTCCCTCACTAATGGCCAATGGACATCTTATGATCCATTGTCCAATTTCAAGTTACAAAGAAAGGTGAATTTCTCTCTCCCCTCGGCACTGTGTGGCCAGTGTGGAACTTCAGGCTGCCTTTCTGGGCACAGCCTCCCACAGCTGTAGACTTAGAGCTAGAGGGACGACCAAACGCAGGTTGCCCCATGCAGCCTGCTTGTTCAGTTGTTTGGTCATCCCTCACTAACCCCCCAGCTGGCCTGGTCATAGGCAGCCATCTTGTGAGGGCGTGAGGGTTAATTTTCATATTACCTCTTTATTATAAAGGATTCTTTCTACCTCCTCATTACTGAATCATGGCCATTCCCCCATTCATTCAATTCCTTTACCTTACCTTCTGGAAATAAGCTCTGTCTCTTCAGATTCAGTTCCCCCTTGCTTTTTTTTTCTGGGTGTCTGTTGTTTGCAATTTTTTTTGGTTTATTTATTGGTTTTGTTGAGTTTTCTCCCCATATTCGTATATTTTCCCCTTCTTTTTTCTTCTTTTTCTTTTCTCTCATACCTTTTTTCCTTTTCTCAATATATTTTTTGCACTCTTTTCTCTCCCCTCGTTCTCTTTTCTCTGGTGGTCACATTTATTTGGAGTTATTGGTGTCATGAATACATTCGTGTTTTGTTCCCTCTGTGTCATATCTTTTTGAGTTGTATTTTGTGCCATTTGGTCAACATGGTAGAGAGTGAGCTACATAACCAGACACGCTGAGAGGAGCAAAAATGGGGAGACAAAGAAACAGTCCCCATATGAAAGACCTGCCACCCCTGCTGGTATGGTCGCCGCCAACTGCCTCATCCAGCTGGTCTAGTAGCAGCTAACTGCTCCCCCTGCTGGCCTGGTCGCCCCCAACTGTCCCCCTGCTGAACTGTTCACCCCAAACTGCCCCCCCTGCCAGCCTGGTCGCCCCATGCAGCCTGCTGCTCAGTCGTTTGGTCGTCCCTCACTAATGGCCAATGGACATCTTATGATCCATTGTCCAATTTCAAGTTACAAAGAAAGGTGAATTTCTCTCTCCCCTCGGCACTGTGTGGCCAGTGTGGAACTTCAGGCTGCCTTTCTGGGCACAGCCTCCCACAGCTGTAGACTTAGAGCTAGAGGGACGACCAAACGCAGGTTGCCCCATGCAGCCTGCTTGTTCAGTTGTTTGGTCATCCCTCACTAACCCCCCAGCTGGCCTGGTCATAGGCAGCCATCTTGTGAGGGCGTGAGGGTTAATTTTCATATTACCTCTTTATTATAAAGGATTCTTTCTACCTCCTCATTACTGAATCATGGCCATTCCCCCATTCATTCAATTCCTTTACCTTACCTTCTGGAAATAAGCTCTGTCTCTTCAGATTCAGTTCCCCCTTGCTTTTTTTTTCTGGGTGTCTGTTGTTTGCAATTTTTTTTGGTTTATTTATTGGTTTTGTTGAGTTTTCTCCCCATATTCGTATATTTTCCCCTTCTTTTTTCTTCTTTTTCTTTTCTCTCATACCTTTTTTCCTTTTCTCAATATATTTTTTGCACTCTTTTCTCTCCCCTCGTTCTCTTTTCTCTGGTGGTCACATTTATTTGGAGTTATTGGTGTCATGAATACATTCGTGTTTTGTTCCCTCTGTGTCATATCTTTTTGAGTTGTATTTTGTGCCATTTGGTCAACATGGTAGAGAGTGAGCTACATAACCAGACACGCTGAGAGGAGCAAAAATGGGGAGACAAAGAAACAGTCCCCATATGAAAGAAAAGAAGGAATAACCAGAAAAGGAAGTAAATAAGATGGAGGCAAGCAATTTGTCAGAGAAAGAATTCAGAGCAATGGTCATAAAGACGCTGAAAAGGATGGGAAAAAATTCAACAACATGTGTAAGAATCAAGAGGAAACGAAGAAGAACCAGGAAGAAATGAAGAATGACATAGGAGCAATAAAGAACACAATAGAAAGCATACACAATAGACTAGAACAGTGATGGCGAACCTATGACACGTGTATCAGAGGTGACAGGTGAACTCATTTTTTTGGTTGATTTTTCTTTGTTAAATGGCATTTAAATGTATAAAATGAATATAAAAAATATAAGTCTTTGTTTTACTATGGTTGTGAATATCAAAAAATTTCTATATGTGACACGGCACCACAGTTAAGTTAGGTTTTTTCAAAATGCTGACATGCCAAGCTCAAAAGGTTTGCCATAACTGGACTGGAAGAAGCTCAGGACTGCATCGGTGAGCTAGAAGAGAAGGTAGGAAAAAACACTCAAGCAGAGAAGCAACTAGAAAAAAAATTTAAAAAGCAGGAGGAGAGTCTAAGGGAACTTTGGGACAACATGAAACAAAACAACATCCACATAATTGGGGTGCCAGAAAGAGAGGAAACTGAGCAAGGAATAGAAAACCTGTTTGAAGAAATAATGACAGAAAACTTCCCTGATATTGGGAAGAAAAACTCACAGAAGTCCAAGAAGCTCAGAGAGTCCCAAACTTGATGAACCCAAAAAGACTCACACCAAGACACATCATAATTAAATTGGCAAACACCAATGGCAGAGTAAAAATCTTAAAGGCTGCCAGAGAGAGACATGAAGTTACCTACCAGGGAATCTTCCATTAGACTATCAACTGATTTCTCAACAGAAACACATCAGGCCAGAAGGGAATGGAATTAAATATACAAAGTGATGCAAAGCAAGGGATTGATCCAAGAATACTATACCCAGAAGGGCTATCATTCAAAATTGAAGGTGAAATCAGGAGATTCACAGACAAAAGAGGGTTAAGGGAGTTTATTACCACCAAGCAAGCAATGCAAGAAATGCTAAAAAACTGGTAATAAATTATCTAACCCTACAACTCAAAGAATTAGAAAGAGAGCAACAAGAAAAGCCCAGAGTAAGAAGAAGGAAGGAAATAATAAATATCAGAGCAGAAATAAATGACATAGAGACCAAAAAAAAAAAATACAAAAGATCAATAAAACAAAGAACTGGTTCTTTGAAAGAATAAACAAGATTGATGAACCTCTAGCCAGGCTCACTATGAAACAAAGAGAGGAACCAAATAAACAAAATCAGAAATGAAAGAGGTGAAGTAACAATGGACCCCACATAAATACAAAGGATTATGAAAAAATGCTATGAACAACTCTATTCCAACAAACTGGACAGCCTAGATGAAATGGACATGTTCTTAGAAAAATACAAGCTTCCAAAACTCAATCAGGGAGAATCAGAAAACTGGATTAGGCCAATAACTACTGATGACATTGAAGCAGTAATCAAAAATCTTCCATCAAACAAAAGCCCAGGTCCGGATGGCTTCACATGGGAATTTTAGCAAACATTCAAAGAAGAACTAAAACCTACCCTTCTCAGACTATTCCAAAAAATTCAAGAGGAAGAAACACTTCCAAACTCTTTCTATGAAGTCAGAATTACCTTAATTCCAAAACCAGATAAAGACACCACAAAGAAAGAGAACTACAGGACAATATCCTTGATGAACATAGATGCTAAAATCCTCAACAAAATTCTAGCAAATCAGATCCAGCATTACATTAGAAAGATCACACCATGACCAAATGGGATTTATTCCAGGGTTGCAAGGATGGTAAAATATCTACAAATCAATAAATGTCATATATCACATAAACAAACTGAGAGACAAAAATCACATAATCATATCAATCAATGCAGAAAAAGCATTTGACAAAAATCTAACACCCTTTCTTGATAAAAACTCTCAGCAAAGTGGGAATAGAGGGATCATACCTCAACATAATAAAAGCCTTATATGAGAAACCTACAGCCAGCATCACACTCAATGGGCAAAAACTAAAACCATTTCCCCTAAGAACAGGAGCAGAGATGGATGCCCACTTTCACCACTCCTGTCCGACATAGTACTGGAAGTGCTAGCCATAGCGATCAGACAAGAAGATGGAATAAAAGGCATCTAAATTGGAAAAGAAGAAGTAAAATTGTCATTATTCACAGATGACATGATATTGTACATAGAAAAGCCCAATGACTCCATCATAAAACTAATAGACTTAATAAATGAATTTGGCAATATAGCAGGATAAAAAATTAATTTCCAGAAATCTATGGCTTTTTTATACACCAATAGTGATCTCACAGAAAGAGAAACTTAAAAAAAATCCCATTTACCATTGCACCAAGAAAAGTAAGATACCTAGGAATAAACTTAACTAAGGAAGTAAAAGACCTGTACTCAGAAAGCTACAGAACATTGACAAAAGACATAGAGGAAGACAAACAGATGGAAGAACATACCATGTTCATGGATTGGTAGAATCAACATCATTAAAATGTCCATACTACCCAAAGCAATTTATAGATTCAATGCACTCCCCATTAAAATACCAACGGCCATATTTTACACACCTAGAACAAACTCTCCAAAAATTCATGTGGAATAAAAAACGACCAGAAATAGCCACAGCAATCCTGAGAAAGAATGACAAAGTTGGAGAGATCACAATATCATATATCAAGCTATATTCCAAAGCCACACTTATCAAAACTGCCTGGTACTGGCACAAGAACAAACATATAGACCAATGGAACTGAACAGAGAACCCAGAAATCGACCCAAGCCATTATGCTCAATTAATATTTGACAAAGGAGCCAAGAGCATACAATGGACTCAAGACAGTCTCTTCAATAAATGGTGCTGGGAAAATTGGTCAGATACATGCAAAAAATGAAACTAGATCACCAACTTACACCATACACAAAAATAAACTCAAAATGGATAAAGGACTTAAATGTAAGATGGGAAACCATAAAAATCTTGGAAGACTACAGAGGCAGCAAAATCTCAGACATATGTCATAGCAATATCTTTAACGATACAACTACTAGGGCAATGGAAACTAAGTTAAAAATAAACAAATGGGACTACAGCAAAATAAGAAACTTCTGCACAGCAAAAGAAACCATAAACAATACAACAAGAAAGCCCACTGAATGGGAAAACATATTTGCCAATGTTATCTCCGAGAAGGGTTTACAGGGAACTCCAACATTTACAGGAAACTCATACAACTTAACAAAAGGAAGATAAACAATCCAATCAAAAAATGGGCAAATGACCTAAATAGACACTGTTCAAAAGAGGACATACAGAAAGTCAAGAGACATATGAAAACATGCTCAAAGTCACTAAACATTGGAGAGATGCAAATCAAAACAACAATGAAGTACCATCTCACACCTGTCAGAATGGCTATCATCAACAAATCAACAAACAGCAAGTGCTGGCGAGGATTTGGAGAAAAAGGAACTCTCGTGCACTGCTGATGGGAATGCAGACTGGTGCAGCCACTACGGAATACAGTATGGAGTTTCCTCAAAAACTTAAAAATGGAAATCCCACTTCTAGGAATATACTCCAAGAAACCAGAAACACCAATCAGACAGGATATATGCACCCCTATGTTCATAGCAGCACAATTTACAATAGTTAAGATTTGGAAACAGCCTAATGCCCATCAGCAGATGAGTTGATTAAAAAACTGTGGTATATCTACACAATGGAATACTTCACTGCTGTAAAAAAGAAGGAACTTTTACCATTTGCAACAGCATGCATGGAGCTGGAGAGCATTATGCTAAGCGAAATAACCCAGTCGGAGAAAGATAAATATCACATGATCTCACTCATATGTGGGATATAATGAACAACATAAACTGATGAACGAAAATAGGTCCAGATGCAAGGTAACACTGAACCTTAGGGAAAAGGCAGGGGAGGAGGGGTTAGAGATCAACCAAAGGACTTGTATGCATGCATATTATTATACCATATCCAATGGCCACAGACACTGGGCCTTGGGGGCTTGTCCTGGGAGGTGGGAGTGGCCAGGGCAGTGTCAATCGGGGAAAAAGGAGACATATGTAATACTTTAAACAATAAAAAAAATAATACAGCACAGGAACTATCAGATGGAACAGATGCAAAGGGCAAGGCATAGGGAAAAGGCACAGAGCTTTCATGCCCTACAGGAGCTCCACTCTCTCCCCAACTTTCCACATGTTCATAACCAGAGAAGGTTACTGTTCACAACCCTGTTTTTTGTGTGTATGTGTGTGTGTGTGTGTAGGCTTTTTTACATAGGCAGGATGGCTATTGGCAATTGATTCAACTTCCAGGCACTCTCCTCTCCCTGGAAGTCAGAGGAATGGGTCTGAAAGTTACAACCCTCTAATCATATGATTGACTTTTCAGGCAACCAGTCTCCATCCTTTGGTGGGTTCCCAAAGTTACCTGGTTAACATAACAAAATATACCTTTATCATTCCCAGCATTGGAAATTTCAAGGGTTTAAGGAGCTCTGTGCCAGGAATGGGGTCAATGACCAAATGTATATATTTCTTACTATACTAGTAAATCAAAATATCACTTAGTATCTTCTCATCCTTTCATTTGGAAGAGTTTTGCAATTTCCAAAATGCACAATGGTATGGCATGACCACATTAAGCAATGGAATCAGCATCCTATCCTAAAGATAAAGGATGTCCTTTGGATTACCAGGATGAACAGGGCTACTTACCACTAATTCCAGCTGTCTGTGAGACTCTTAGCATTTTATAACTAACTAGGGGCCCAGTGCACAAATTCATGAACCTTGAAAGGAACTGTGGGCTGCAAGGCTGTGGTGGGCACAGGGGCAGGTCTTAGCCCATCCTCCACGCCCCCGCCCAGCCCCTTCCACCGCAGCCCCCGGTCCCCTGTCTGCCTGCAACCCCACTCCCCCTGCCTCCGCTCCTACACACTGAAGGTGCCGGGCACTGGCAGCGGGTGCGAGCAGAGGCTGCTGGCTCTGATCGCCCCTCAGGGAGATGGAGAAGCCCTCAGGGGTGATCGGGGCCTGCAGCTGCTGCTTGCATCCACTGATGGTGCCAAATGATTGGGACCGGCGCCGGGCTCCAGCAGCAGATGCTAGCAGCAGCTCCAGTGCTGGCAGTGGGTGCGAACAGGCAGGCACCGGCAGCAGGTGCGAGCGCCTGGTGGGACCGTGGAGTGCAGGAGCAAAGAATTTTCAGTAACCTCCAGAGGCTCGCCCCAATGACAGCGACCAGTGCCCCACCTTGGTCTGGCACCCCCACTCCCCTGCTCTACCATCCCACCATGGCGATGCCCACCATGTTCCGCGTGTGCTCCCTGGTGGTCAGCACACGTCATAGCGACCAGTTGTTCAGTTGTTCCATTCTTCCGCCATTCGGTCTGTTTGCATTTTAGGGTTTTATATATATAGATACTTATTGAGGACTCAATATGCTCTGGGTACACTTCCAAGTGCTTTAAATATATTAATTTGTTCTTCAGCAATCCAATCAGGTAATATGAAGTATTTATGGGGTAAAATGAGGATACTGAAACCAAGAGAAAGTAGCACATTGACCAAACTCCCAGAGATCAAAAGTTGATTTTTTTTTCAGTTTTTGTTTTCTCCTTCAATGTCAAGCCCATTGGTTCTTTCTGTTGCTGCTGAACCTATGATTATACCTCTCATCTTCTCTTTTTCTAATCTTTTAAATTTACCTCTTCTATGAGTCTGATGGACCAAGTGACTAAGCTTATTAAACTCTGTATAAAATAACAGTGAATATGTGATCAGCAAGTGGTCACTCAACTTTGTAACATCTTTTTAGGTTCTTCAGATGCTTTCTTAGATGTATTCTTATATAGTTGAGGTTGCTGTATAATTGACTCATGGAAAAGTAAAGTTTAATATGTTTTCAGAGTGATGTTTTATTTAAATTGCAAACCCTATTGTGACCAGGAACCCAATATTTGAGTATGTCTTCCTGTGGGTACTAGCCCAAAGAAATGAATGAGCAGGACTTTTTAGTATAGAAAGAAAACTCTTGAGTTGGTCAATCCATAATAAGGGGAACTAATATTCTGAAAGACCCCACTCCTCGACTGCATGTAGATTGCAGATCATACAGGGCAAAACCAAAAGACACCATGGATTAGAGAGAGTTTGAGGTGGTCCTGGAAGCTGAATGGTCAGAGGTGAGGTAAGGGTAATAAATCTTGAGGACAGCTCTGAGGTATGCTCTGGTGTTACTCTTTCTGGTCTCCCTGTATCTAGTGTCATGGAAAAGTAGCCAGGGTGTCATTCAAGGTCAAGGTATTATTTTTAGCCAGCCAGAGGTCCAGACCTTGTGATCTTTAGTCAGGTCCCAGCTATTGTCTTCTGTTGCCTTGGGGTTTGCTAATTATTCAGGGGAGAAGCTAAGTCAATGAGGGTGAGAAATATGATTTCTAGAGCTAGTATTGAAAGCTAAATTTAATCAAAGTCATAAGGACCTTCAATTTCACTGTTAAATGAAGTTTCCTTTTCCTGCTTCTGTTTTCATATTTTCTCCCATGTTAAAGCTAGTTCAAGTCTTTTAAATTTGTGAGATATTCTTATCAATTTGAATAAAATATTTTGACTAAATGTAGATATATAATTATTCAAATTTATTTAAAATTTGATTATTATTGCTCTATGCTCCAAAAAGTGGAGTAACTGGTGTTTATATATATTTAGTGAAAGAGCAGAATTTGAAACTATAAACCAAATTATTGTTAAAAATGACCTCATTGAAAACAATGACTATTTTAGAGGTATACATTTGAAGCAATTAACCAGAATTTTAAATGCTATATTGTATTTAAATATAAAATACTACTTTAAAATCTGGGTTTGCAAAAAAAAAGGCAAAAATAAATAATTTCACTCTGAGAAGCATATCCTTTCTCATTGTAAAAAACAAATTTTAGTTGTACTTGTCAATCAAATTTTATATAATTATGGGATGTACTTTTCCTTCTTGTAGTCATGGTCTTTTCACTACTTTCTTTATTAGTCAAAATAATGACATATTTCATATAATATATTTGCTCTTTGATGTATAGTGCCATGAAAATTTGTCAGCTTACCAAACATTTAGTTAGGTAAGATAAAATTAAGTTGATTCCTTGAGGTACACTAATTAGAAGGAAATATACTAAACATTTAAACATTTAATGTATTTAGCTAGCTAACTACATTATTAATTTTATATTTATGCATATACTTCCATATTCCTTCTAAATAGAGTTACTAGGTTGATGTCTTGGCTGGTGTTCCCAGTGGTTAGAGCATTTGCCTGCCCACTGAAGGGTCATGGGTTCAATTCCCGGCCTTATTTAGGGCTTGTTCAGGAGGCAACCAATTATTAAATCTCATTCACATCCATGTTTTGATGTTTTTTCCTCTCTCTCTGTCTTCCCTTCTCTCCCTCCCTTACACTCTCTCTAAAAAAATTCTGAGAATTAACAAAAAAAAAAAAAAGGAGAGAGAAAGAGAGAGTTACTAGCTTGAAACTTGGCCCAATCACCACTAACAAGCAAGTTTTTTACAATAATAAAAGCTTTAAAAATCACTACAAGTAAAACATCTTGTTTTTTTTTTGTTATATTCATGTATTGTACCCAGTAATTAAGTCAATTAATTAAAATATCAATTTTAATCACTGCATTTTTAGTATATATTTTCTCCAATTCAATTGCAGCAGTAAAATATCCAGCAGCTAAAATGCCCTACTTAAATGGAATTTGAACTGCTGGAAATTGAGACATAGAAAATCTTCATACCTGCACTCAAGCGGTTCAGCCGAGAGATCTATGCTTGCAAAGTGAGGGAGGACAGACTGGTTTATTCTACATATTTAACAAATACATTGTAAGGCCAATTTACACTGTCCCTATTAGTCTATGCCTATGGTTTTGAAATAAGGTTAGTAATTGTGGGCTTAATTTAGAGAGTTGATGAAGAGATTCCTTAAAGATAGGAATCCCACTCCATTGGTTAAAAAACTGAACCTATAGTTAAGTTTGAATGCTATTACCCCAGGAGATAGTGGAGGTTGATTTAGGGGGAAGTATCTTCACTTTGCTAGCTTTACAAGAAAGGGGTTTGTGCATGGGAAAGCTTTATGATTTAAACTATGACTTGCAGCTCTTCAATTAGATCAATTTCAGATGTCAGGTTTAAAGTCTATCCATCTCACATAAATGTAGCATTGCTTTCTACATCACTTGGCACTAGCTTGACTCTTTTTAAGTCTAAAGAAATATATTTTTAGTAGAATTAAAAACTACAAAATAATTACTAGTGTCACCGTGTTTTCTTTATGTTGACACATCAGCATATTAGAAAAAAATGTCTTTGCATATCCTGGATGTTGTTAGGCTTAAAAACTCTTGCTTCTTTCTTCAATAAGCTGGCTCAGCTTCCTCACTGGTATTGTTCCCAGAAGTGGACATCACCTAGGGGATGTCATGTAACTGATGGTTCTAGAGCCTTGATGGAAGTCTTACAATTAATAAAAAAAGATGAAATTTTGAAAATCCATGAATAAGTTATCTGGCAATTTAGCACAAAATGTTTAGCTGAAATATCCCAGCATTAAATATGGAAGCACATGCTAAAGCCACTCCTTTTTCTTTCTGAGGAAGAGAAATAGTGAGCTGGGCACACTTTTCTTGTTAATGGTACAAATCTTTTCAGAATCCAACTTGGAAACTCTCATCTGGATTAGGTTTATGTTCAGAGTTTTTGAATTATTGATTACTTAAGGGCTAATTCATCCCAATCTGTGACATATGCATAATTTATCATGATATTTGAAAGCATGAGAATCTGAAAGGCTTCTGGAACTTTAATCCAATGCCCAATGACAACATATTTTGAGCTTTTTTTATGCTTTCAAAGCCTTGGCAAAAAGACAGGGCTTTTTGGTGCAGTGGCCTCACATGAGAGCTCCATATTTTTTAATGTTTTCTTTCTCTCTTTGAATTTTTATACTTTTCTTTTCCTTTCTCATTTGATTCTTTCTTCCCCCTCTCCCCCCCAGAGTGCTTCATAACACTAATTCTTTCTTTGGTTGTCCTTATATTTTTTTAAGACTATTTCACAGGGCCCTCCATGGTGCCTCACGTGTTTTCTTTGTATCGCTCTTCTTTATATTCTTCTTTTGTCCATTCTGCCTTCTTGGATTTCTGCTGCTTGAGAAAACCTTTTCAGCCATTTATTTCCTGTTTATTGTCCTATTTATCTTTGTAGTGACAGCCTAGTTAATTTATTACTGGTCTGAATTTTGTCTGAGACGCTTCTAATATCTGCTGCACCACAGTAAAGAAAAGGGGTGGATGATGATAAACTTCCTTTAATTACTGTTGTTGGAATGATAGAGTTGAGTGTGGTGATTTCAAAGGCAGGACTGATTCAAGCCTTCCTCTTCCCAGAAGGTCAAGTCAGCCAACACCAGGACAAGGCCACCACCTTTCCACTTTCTTGCTCCTAACCCTGACAATGGCAACTCCACACTTAGTTGCAAACTGACAGAAAATTCCAACTCAGCAGACAGTCAGAAAAGAAAAAAGGGGCCAAGAATTGCTGGTGAGATGGACAGCATGTAAGCTTCTTCAAGGACTGAAGGACAGGCACATGCTTAAAGAAAAACTGTCAGAGGGTAAAAAAACCACATGTTTCCATTTTAAATGCCTTTTTGTTTTGTCTCAATTGTTTTTAACCTTTCTTCTAAGTCAAGGCATGGATAATCTTTCTTAGAATGTAAACTTTCTTAGCCTCTTGAACCCTGGATTATGTAAATTTATCATGAAGAGTTATTGCTTTATGTGTGTGATAAAAATCAGAATCCGCATTTAAGTTTCCCCACTGTTTTCCCAGCATGTAACATGTGATGGCAAATTTAGGTCTTTATGCATAATTTTTTAGATATAATTAAATACATTTAGTGAGAGGACACCTTAGCGGATATATTTTAGGGAAAAATCACAGTTTGATTCAACGTTTCTGCATACTTTATGTAACCTGCCTGTGAAAGGACCCTAGGTTTGATGAAGATAACTTGGTATACTAACAGCATCATACATTCTATTAAAATTTCTATATGTAGCTACTTTATTTTAGAAGATCCAATTTGAGCCTTGAGTGTGAAAATCCATCCAGTACAGCTCTTTATTTCTGATAACAGGGAAAGGCTATCTGTGGCCTGAGTATTCCATTTCACCAACCTGTTAAATGTCTTCCAAGCTTCCAGAGTTTGTCATCTTTACTGATATTGACTTCTTACACTGCTCTTAAAGTGCTAAGCCAAGAGATAGAGAGTTTTCCTCTACATTAATTTAAAGGTTCTTTAAGATCCATGTACACACACTAAATTTCACACCTTTGAACTTAGATGCCTAGAATGCCTTCCAATCCCAGCACAACAGGCAGAGCTCTCATTCCTCTGTTAAGGGGCATCAAATGTGAGCTTTTCTATGAAGCCTTTCTCAGCAAACTTTTAACCAGGCAAAATTAGACACTCATTTATTTGGTTTTCTCTGTACCCTGCACAGTTTTTTAATCACAGACCCTAGAATGTGTTATATAATACCTAAGGTTGTTCTCCACACAAAATAGGCAATCAATATCTGTTGGCTGACTGACAGATGTGGACTGTCTGAATGGGTATCTGCCCACTTGCAGTCCCTCTTTAGGCTAGCTTGCTGTATTCATATGACTGTGCTTTTGCTTGTGCATTTTTTGTGATTGGTCAGTGCTCTCACTCACTAATAGAATTAGAAGAAGGGGAGGAGAGGAAGGAGAAATAAACAATATCAAGGGACAGCTAAGATAGGCACTGTGCTAAGCACTTGACACTCATTTGTTCATTTAACTTCACAATTAACCTATAAGGCACGGGTTATTATTATCCCCATTTGACAATATAGGAAACTAAGGCTATGAAAAATTAATGACTTTTCCTATGGTCATACAATTATAGTGGAAATGTACTCAGTCCCTTTGTCCACTTGACTGCAGATCTCAAGCTTATTTAACTAGTAAATGCAAACTTATTTTTCAAATTCTTTATGGCTGACTATGCCTCCATGAAGCAGCTCCCAACATTACTAGCATTCCATTTCCCCACTCCTGTGTAGAGTTTGATAAAATTATTGCATCCAATTTATGTGACTATTTAGAAATATTTTTCCCCATTCCTTGAAGGCATGGATGATATCTCTAGTGCCTACACATTGTCTAAGTCATAGCTAAATAAAGGAATGAATGTCCTCACTGTACACATTTTATCACCCTTATCATGTTTTGCCTATTTTACATTTTGTTTCCTAGTTTCACCTCTGATGATGTTCAAAATCATCAGTTGAATGAAGGAAAGAACAAGTAAGTAAAGGTGTGAATATACACAGATGACCATAGTGTGAAAGGTTTACTCCCAAGTATCACTTGTCAAACTCTCCAAACTTACTTGTCCCTGTCTTGTATAATTCCAGCTCCAATTTCAAGACTAAAGATATGCATCTTCTCCTCAGGAAAACTCCCTTCCCCTATTATATTTGCATCCAGGTGTTCCCAGTCTGGCAAAGGGACAAGGCCACATTGTATGGCCATTGTTTATTTATAGATGTGGGTCTCCTATAGACTAAGGACATACAGTCCTTAATGTGTAGCATATTTCTTAGCATGTAATCAATGATCAATGGCTATTTTTTGAATGAATGGAGTATTCTGTATATTTATAAATGGGATAGGGGGATCCAGAAAATTAATTGAGAGAGGGAGAAGTTAAAGATATTCTCTTATTATTTTCCCCTCACTTTGTGTTACTTGGGTGTGAGGGGATTGCAATTGCAAGTAAACTACACCTTGAAAATAGTCAGTGCTGTTTAAAAATATATGATAGTTGTAAAAATGCAACCCAGGACTTCCAAAGCTTTCAGCAATAATATTCTTGAATCCCAGCAGATGGTAGTGTTGTTATGAAAAGTGGGAATCCCTTAGATAAAATAAAACACTTCTCACTTATCATAAAAACTGTTTTGTCCCTTTCTCATTGGAAAAATGAAGAAGAAAGAGGATTTCTTTAGTTAAGAATTAAAACACTCTTTTCAAAAAATTGCTCCATGTTGGTCCATGGTAGAAAAGTTATAGTGTTTTTGTAACTGTTAACAGTTAAAAATGACTTAGACTTATTTATTTTTAAATAAATTAATGTATGTTTCTGGGAGTGGTATCAATGTTTGCCTATATTGTCTTGAGATGAAATTGTGGCAGAGGATATGGGAACATTGTCTTCCTTACCTTAATCCAACTGCTTATTTCCTCATCCTAAATTAAAATGTGTAGTACACCTGACTGGGCAGTGAAATGGGCACATATCAACACTGCAGAGCATTTTTAAAAAGTTCAAAATGTCTGAGTACCATGCCAGCAAGAAACTTTTTGGTTTAGAACATTTATTGATGCTTTCTATGTTAAGTAGTTTCTTGTAGAACTATTTAATTGATTTTTTGAAGTGATATACATATTTCTGCTGTTGTAAGAAAAGAGGATAATTTATTTTTCCTTAAATATTTTATTCTTTTTATGCTTGTTACCAGTTAGTATACAAATACAGAGGGACACAAATTCATAAATAAACAGTATTATGGAAATAGATTTTAATACATTTTTAAAGGACCTCATTTAATTCATTTTGGTACTATTTTTTGTTAAGAAAAGAAGATTCAAAGTAGTTGACCTGGTGGGGGAGGGTCATTGTGCATGGGTAGGGTCCCTAGGCCTGGCCGAGATCAGGGCTGATCAGGGCCTTCCTTCCCCTGGTTGCCAGCTGCCGGCCGGGCCTTCCTTCATTCCATGCCACCCCTGGTGGTCAGTGTACATCATAGTGAGTGGTCAAACTCCTGTAGGTCAAACTCCCAAGGGGACAATTTGCATATTAGCCTTTTATTATATAAGATATGCCTGGTCCCCATGTACACAGACAATAGTGTGTTGAAGGCCTTGGGTGGGTCAGGGGCTGGGTGGAGGGGAGCTAAGGGGGAGAAATTGATTATATATGTAATACTGTCAACAATATATATAATTTCCTATATAAAATAGCCAGAAGACTGAAAAAAAAGTTGAACACATTTTTAAAATTTAGATTCCTATTTTTAAGGAATATTAATTGCACACAAGCTACATCAATATTGAACTTTCATATAAGTGACTTTTAATATCAGCTCTGAAGTTAGTTTGGAAATATGTGGGGAAACAGGATTTGTTGTATGTGCTCCTTTTTAAGGTCCTGTATTGCTATGTAAAATGTATTTTATTGTGAAAAACAATTGGATGTTATTATCCAGAATTACTTTTGAACTGGTGACCATAGAAGTAATTCTTTTCAAAGACTTTCTTTACTATTTAAGTAAAAGGACAATTTTAAAACAAGGATAATTTTAATGACAATAATAATACAGTCACTTTAATATAAAAATTAACATCCAAAACCTTTCAAAAACATACAAAGTATTAGAAAAATAGAATGTGAAACTTGATTTATAGTACATTGACTAAAATAAAATTTATTTTTATTCATTTAAATCATAGCTGCTTTTAAAACATCATGGAAAGTATGAATGACTTTATTCCAAGTGAAAATCATGTAGCAGAGTCAAACAATAGTGCTTTCCAAAGAAATTTCCTTTTAATGGCTAGCAGATGTTGTTGTGTTCAATGCCAGTGAAAAAATGAGTTCAGTCTTAAGACATAAAACTTTACATGAAAGTAATCTCTTGAGTGGATTAAGAGTTTTCACTATCATCAAAAACATTTTTTGAAGAGTGAAAACAGATATTTTAAAAATGTATTACTGAGTATGTTTGCTAAATATTTTAATGATATTTTTAAAGCAATCTTTTAAATTGAAAGCCCCCCAAAAGTCAATTTTCTTTTGTAGAGAGAAAGAAGATCTTAACATTTCAAAACCCAGTATTTGCTTTTGCTTTTTCTATCAGCATTTTAGAATTTCAAATAAACTATATAGATAAAACAATTAAGGTTTCCTTAAAAAATACAGATTCTTTTTAAATGTTACCTATTTCAAATGTATCTCAGTGCTTTGTAAAGTGGTCCTCTAGTAGTAACAGCATCATAATAGTTGGGGATGCTTTTTAAAATGAGGTGGGTGGAACTTGGGGATACATGGCTCAAGGTGTTTGTCATAACAACTTTAGAGACCACAGTGGCTGAAACACCAGCTAGAATCTCATTCCCACCAGCTCCTTGGGTCTGCTCACCAATGCCCAGACAGCTACGTAGTGAGTGAGGGTAATGTCAGCTAAACATAAGATGTCACTGAGTGATGAATTTAAACCTTTAAAGAAAGAATTTCATGGCACAAAAGAAGCTTGTTAAGAATTGACTTTCAACTTCTTTTTTTTGTTGTTGTTAATCCTTACCAGAGGATCTTTTTCCACTGAATTTTAGAGAGAGTGGAGGGAGGGGGAGAGACAAAGAGAGAGAAACATAGATTGGTTGCCTCCTGCATGCACCCTGACCAGGACTGGTGATCAAGCTTGCAACCAAGGTACATGCCATTGATGAGAGGGCGAGGGCTACGCCCTCCATCTTGCCCTGGATCCTCCATTTTTGGGCAGTCATGTGCTCAGCAAGGAGCTTCTTCCCGGAAGCCCAAGCCTCTGCTAGCCACACCTAGGATTTCTTTAAACTAACCAATGATAATCAAGGGAAGTGCGCGCCATAGATACGACCACATCCTGTGTAACAAGACACCGACTTGAGCCTGGCCAATCGGCAGGGCCCACAGTCCTCTCTCCTCCCCTTATTCCAACCCCCCTATAAAACCCCTCTTCCCACAGGGATCTGTCTCTCTGCCCCCTGCCGCTGCGTCGGCGAGTGTGGTGGACAGAGAGCACGAGCTAGCTCGAATAAAGACTCTTTGCTTTTGCATCGGACACGGCTGGCTCCCTGGTGGTCTCTTGGGGATCCTGAAATCTGGGCATAACAATTGATATGGATCAAACCCAGAACCCAAACAGGCCAGGATGACTTTTAACTTTCCAACAGTTGGAATCAGGTTTAGAAAATGCATATGCTAAAATCCCTTTACTGTTATTGGAGGATTGCATGGGTGAGATATCGCTGATGCTAGTGGGATGGGGTACCCCTTTTCCCCACTAGGAGCTGGGGGTTGGGTTCTTGTGATATCTTGACAAAAATAGGTTTTTAAGACTCCCACAAAAGAATGAAGTATGGTAGAAAGTTTATTTGTGTAAAATGATATCCCTCATGTTGCAAACGCCCATATTCCTTAAACCAGTCTTGGAAAATGTACAGCTGGGGCTTAAGCAGAGCTAGAAGCAGGGCCAGTGTCCAGAGTTTCTGTTCCATGGTGGAGTTAAGTCTGGCATAGCATCAGGCTAGTCCCAGTCCATGAATCCATTGTGTGGGACCCATATGACTATGAGCCACGTAGGCGAAAGCAGGGGAGTGCACCCCTGCAACAGGAGAACCAGAGAGCCAATAGAGAAGGAAGGAAACACCCTTTGTTCAGGAGTTTAAATATCAAATCTTCATGCACTTGAAGTGGCCACACCTACAGCCCTATGTTGGCCAATGCCCTGTTCCCAAGTATGACTGACAGTCAAGCACCTTCCCAAGTCCCCCAGACTTCACAGGGAATGCAACTACAGTATTATCCAGTCCCTACCCCCAGTGATCAGCAGGGAACAGACCTGGAAAGGAGAGTGTTAAATTGCAGCTTCCTGGCAAAGATGCACAAATAGCATGCCCATATTATCTGGCCTTTCCTTGGCTCCTTTCCTGTTAATAACCAGGTTATTAACCAGGTTATTAATTAATCACAGCTCTTAAATTAGAATCTGATTTGGTCCCACCTGATTCTGAAGCCTTACCTCCAATACTCCCCAATCTGTTTGGTGCGCTGAGTTCCGGGAAGATTGAATTTTCCATTTTCCCCAGATATTATTCACTCCCTTGCTTCTAGACTTCCACACATATTTCCCCTTCTGCCCGAAATTCTCTTGGCTTCCCCCTCTGCCATCCCTCTGCCTCCTCACTGTCTTGGCTAACCAGGACTCATTCTGCAGACAAGGTTCATGGCTGTGTGTTTTCACTCTCGTAATAGTTGCAACTGACTGTTTACCTTTCCTGCTGATTGTAAGCTTCCTAAGGTCAGAAAACATGACTGTTCATCTTACCACTTTATTTCTGTGCCCAGCACAATGCTACACTCTCAAGAAACAGTTACTGAAAAATCCATTTTTTTAATTTTTCATTTTCTAAGGATACTAGAAGTCTGAAAATTCACTCAGAAGTAATAGCATCCCAATATTAGCATTTCTTTAGTAATCTATCAAGTCTTTTTTCTCCCTAAAATTAGGATATGTGGATAAAGTTTTCCTTTTAAAGGGGCTGGGCATACCCCTTATACCAAGTTGCCCTTGGGCATTTAAAAAGTGCTATTAACTTTTGTAGCAAGACATAATCTAAATGAAATGCTAGAAAATGGTCTAAACTTCAAAGTGGAAGAAAAGAAAGAAGTTGAGGGTAAACTTTATAGTGAACTTCTGACCTGGACTCCCTTCTCTTCCAAGTGCCCTTTTCCTCACATCCATCCCATTTATGGGTCAGTTCTGCTTGAGAATCTTGGACCAATTTTAACTTCACTATAGGGGAGTTTAAATATTTGTAACTGAGTGTGGGGACCCTGTTTAGAGTGCACCGGATGGTAAAGGCTACTCTGAGCCTAGGACTCTTAATCAGAATGTTCAAGACTAAGATACTATACACAGCTGTAAGGTCACAGTGATCTCACAGTACAATGTGCCCTTCTGTAACTCAAATGATTGATGTCACTGTTGGCAACTAGCCTCTTTTGTGTAAATAATATTAAAAGTATATTACTAAGGTTAGAGAGCTCAGATGGAGCTGAGAGCTGCTGCTGAGAGAGAAGCTCAGAGGTAGTTACTATGTGAGGCTACAGATGCCTGCCAGTGTGCTGGGCAGAGGAGTGTGCTGGAGAAGCTGGAGAGAAACTGAGGTAGGCACAGAGGATAGCTACCATATGAAACTATGTGTGCAGGAGGGCTGGAGAGGTTGGAGAAGCTGCTGAGGCAAAGAGCTCAGGTGGTCACTAATCATCTGAGAGGTGAAAATCAAAACAACAATGCGGTACCATCTCATACCTGTCAGAATGGCTATCATCAACAAATCAACAAACGACAAGTGCTGACAAGGATAAGGAGAAAAAGGAACCCTCATGCACTGCTGGTGGGAATGCGAACTGGTGCAGCCACTGTGGAGAACAGTATGGAGTTTCCTCAAAAAACTAAAAATGGAACTCCCATTTGA
>NW_005356635.1:7420527-7431924 GCF_000412655.1 Myotis brandtii
GGGGGTGAGATCAACCAAAGGACTTATATGCATGCATATAAGCCTAACCAATGGACACAGACAACAGGGGGTGAGGGCATGAGTGGGGGGTTGGGGGGGTTCAATGGGGCAATAAGGACACATATGTAATACCTTAATCAAGAAAAAAAAAGATATTTTCAAAAAAATCATCTTATTATACCTAGCTGTGCTCCAATATCATGTGATAAATAAAATTTAAAAAGATTAGTTGGCCAATAAAAAAGAAAGAAAGAAAGAAAGAAAGAAAGAAAGAAAGAAAGAAAGAAAGAGCTCAGGTGCTGCTACTATGTGAGGTGGTGAGTCTAGGGGGCACCATGTGGATGCTCAGGTAATAGCTGTGGGTACAGAGATTGCTACTACTGTGTGGGAAAGATATGTATTTATCAGCCAGTGTGTGGCTGCCTATATGGAACTTTGTTGTAAATAACTGTTTTATCGCCCTAACTGGTTTGGCTCAGTGGATAAAGCGTCAGCCTGCGGACTGAAGGGTCCCAGGTTCGAATCTGGTCAAGGGCATGTACCTTGGTTGCGGGCACATCCCCAGTAGGGGGCGTGCAGGAGGCAGCTGATCGATGTTTCTCTCTCATCAATGTTTCTAACTCTCTATCCCTCTCCCTTCCTCACTGTAAAAAAATCAATAAAATATATTAAAAAAATAACTGTTTTATCTAATGGCTTATGGCCAGTGTTAAATATCTAGGTATTCTGAAATAAATAGATAATGAAATATTAATTAATCTGAGTTTGCTTACTTTTGACCTTTTATTACAGAAAAGCTAGAAAATACACTTGAAATTGTTAGTGAATGTTTTATAATAGAAATATGTCTCTCAAAATGTAAATCTATTTGCCAATCTAAAGAATGCTAACTGCTTACTTTTAGTGGTCACCCAAAAATTAAGGTTTATCAGAGTTAAGAATTCTAACCAATTGGAAATAAATTATATATTTTTGGCAATAGAAGGCATGAGTCATATGATGCATTTTGAAGGAAAAAGAAACTGCGTTCTAAAGCTGATTATTCTTGAATGGATAAGAAAGTTTATGAAAGTTTTAGAAGGGTTGTGAAAAGAAATCTTAAAAGAAAAGTATAGTAGGTTCTCGGGTTACGTCGGAGATCCGTTCCTACGGTGCGATTTAACGTGATTTTTGCCATAAGTCGGAACACACCTACACAAGCACCTACATCACTCACATGGAGCACATACACAGCAGTAATAAAGTGAAACAGTAAAAAAAAAATTAAAAGAAAGATAACAATTCCTGACCTTTACTTGTGGTAAATAAATAATAAAAACATAAAGCACATATGTACATACGTAGAAATGACGGAACTTTTTTTTTTTTTTATAAATAAACGGGAGAGGGCGACATAACCACAAAACGACATATGTTGGAATTGATGTAACCCAAGGACTGTCGGTATAGGTAATCTGGATAATAAATTTAATTAGATAAATGAATCTAAAGTAAACTAATGTAGAATTTGTTTAGTCTTTTCTAGTCTGTTAAAAGGGGAAAAAGTCTTTTCTGTTTTTGCCCAGGAAGAAGAAGTTCTATAAATTATTGAAATGCTTATATATTACTAGAGGCCTGATGCACGGAACTCAGCAAGAATAGGCCTTCCTTCCCCTGGCTGCCACCATCAGCTTCCCTCTGGCACCCGGGACCAGGGCTTCCCTCCAGCTGCTGGCAGGCACCTGGGACCTGGGCTTTCCTTGCAACCCCAGCTTCGTCCACAGGGACATCTGGAAGGATGTCCGGTCTCATTAGCATATTACACTTTTATTATTATAGATGTTATATTAATCAGGTCCTTTATTACTTAAAAAGGCCATCTTCTTAATCATAGAAACTAAAATTTTGCTAGCCTATCTTTGTGTTTAATTCCCGTTTGTCACTTTGAATGAATAACCAAATACTGTTTTATAATAATAAGGATGATATATAATCTTGGTAAAATAAGTTTGACAACCTTCCCTGGGTTTGAATTTTAAGAAACTATTCTTGACCTAAAATTGGCTTTAGGTCAATCCAATACTTCCTGGAATGTCTCAAGGATTTGTTTTCTCTCCTTAGGAAGAAAAGTTATTTGCTTAAGGTGCACGGGAAGCTTTGTCAAATAAATAAATAAATAAATAATAACTCTGATATACTTTCATTTATAACTCTAATTGTTATTTTGGAATATTGTGTTTTGCACAAAGGGCAAAATTCCATGTCATTTGCATTATAATCAAATCCAAAACCATGTCATTTTAAATTTCTTCTTGTCATTTAGAGGCAGTCACTGTTTTGTCATAATGCATTTGAAAAAATGTTACATCATCTGAAGGATCCATGGAAAGGACTCTGACATTTTCAGATCATCCCCTTCAAACTGGAAGAAAATTATTAGAACATTATAGAGTATCTGGATTTATAGAAAAACTGGCAGGAAAAATCAGGAAAAAAAGAATTGATTGTGGGACTGAATGAACTGAAAAATAATCATATAGTTTTTGTAACTTTTGTTGAAATTATTGCTGATTCTTAAGCCTTTTTGTTTTTCAGACATAAGGAAATTTGTTTCTTTTCTTAAAGCAATTTTGCAAATTATATGTTTCTTTCCCTACCTTATTCCTTCAGAACTTGGCAATTCTTAATGAGTCATGAGCGCGGCCCGCTATCTCCCTGGCTGCCCGTCAGGGGTGAGGCTCTCGGGCTGGGGTCCCTCCCGCCCTGACGGGCTGGGAGCCTGTATTCTGTGTGGAGCCCAGTCTCCTGGCTGCGTGTGATCGTGGAAAGGGGGAGACCCTTTGTGGTGCCGATACTGAAGTGTTACCGGCCGAACTGGCTTCTAGGGTGTTGTGTTTTGTGTGTTTACGGTTTCTAGGCACAGGGGGCAATACATTTCTTTGCATGAATTCAATAGGACCAGTTTCCAATGATGATTATATTAACCAAGATTTTGACTGGAATGTCATGTCTGAGAAAGATATGCCCAGACTCTGTATGTCACCAGAAATCTGACTGTCTTTATGTCTCAGAAACACCACAGGGTCCTAACCAAAAGGACCTTCTCATGGCTGTGGCACCAGACTGCAAGACAATCTCCATCTGTGGAGACCTGATTTGTTGTTGCGGCATAACCACAATTGTGAGGAATTTTAAGGAAGGCACTGTTTTAATCTTTCTGACAATTTTCAATTGATAGAAAACAACACTCAACAAATTAGAGAAACCATCTCCCAAGATCCTGAAATCACCGTATTCCATCCCTGGGAACTGCTTTCAAGGCAGAAGCAAATGTAGTCCAACAGGATGAGATTTTTCATCTAAAACTAATCTCATAGATATGAGATGATAGAAAAAGCAAATGTTAGGGGCAGAAATAGAATATTAAAAACTAATTATAATTATAAGAAATATTAATCATGCTCTATTAACCATGATGGTTCTGTTCTGATTAGAAAGCACATTTTCACTTAGATGAGAGTTATATGCCCTGGGATATGGGTGCTAACATCAGAATACAGTCCATCCTCTTGTCCTGAGAACTGCCTATCATTATGGGAAAATTTATATCTGCCTAGAGGTGCCTGCCCTCCATGACCTCACCTGCCCCCAGCCTCCTAGCCTGCATGACCTGTAACCTCTAATGATTATCCCATGCCCACTTCCCCATACCTGTATTCCTACTTTCCAATGTATTCTTTATCCTTCTACTCAATATAAGCAGCTGGCTTATGGTGGGGTGCAGAGCAGATTTTTGTAGATGACATACTGCTCTCCCATACTTCTGGCATTATTGAAATAAATGCTCATACATGATTCAACCCTGTCTCTGCTGAATTGGCTCAAGTAGTGACAGGCTGCCCAGACTCCAGTTACAAAGCTACAAATGTTGGTTTTCTGAGAAAGGTCCTCTCTCTTGAGGGCTCCATGAGCCTCTCTTCAGCCAGTGCCTGCTAGATGGATACCTGGGCACAGGGTATGGACTAGAGCCTGTGATCCCTGTGCTCCTGCTCCCACCACCAAGAAGCATATTTATAGACTTACTCTCTGAAGTCCCCTTCTTCTCTTTTCCTTCCTTCTCAAGTGCTTTGCACACAAATAATATTTATTGAATATTTGGACTAACAGAAAATTTCCTCTTCTTACTATTTTTTTCTCTTTCTTCAGTACTAAACTTCCTTGTTTCAAAAGAGAAGTTAAGGCAGCCATAGTCTCCATTTAGTTTTATGAACCACAGAATCACTTGACTAATCTTTGGAGTCATTATCCCCAAAGATTAAAGGTGATTTTTCCACTGATGAGTCTGCATTCACTGAGAGGCTGAGATTATGTTGGCAAGGGCTGGTCCACTAATCCCTTTAAAAGGAAATTTGGACCCCTGGCAGATGGCTCCTGGGCCCCTCTGTGAGCTGCCACTGGGTGTGTGCCTCTTCAACCATGGGTGCACAACTCCCTTAGGAGGATCCATGACATCCCCCTCCTGGCTGCCTACCTCTGGATATCTTGGTGAGTTACTGAGGACTCTCACACCTGGACAAAGTCACATTGTATCAGCCACAGACTCTGAGATTTCCACATCCCCAGCTCCTGGCTCCTGAACCCCCTCGTGATTCAGAGAGGGAAATCACTTTGTCAAGATTCCCACTGCCTCAACCACAGACTACGAGACACCCGCCCCCAACTGTCATGGGCTCTGGGACACTCATAGTGAGTTTCAGAGTGATGCTAACCCAACAAGAGTCACAGAACACCGGTCAAAGTCACAGTACCGGGGCCTCAGGCCCCGAACTCCTTCATTCCAGGCGATGGACTCTGGGAACCCACAGTGAGAACATACCAGTGAGACCTCACGCAACTTTTCCCTCAAGAGCTGAAACCACGATCACATCCAAAACAACACTGCCAATCCATGATGAGACTTCATCCACAAATAAGAAACTAACATTCAAGACCCAACTACATCAATAGAACCCAAATAGCTCAATTAGGGAGCTCCACTAGATCACCAAGCCCAGGAGACCTGAGAGAATGCACCACCGGGTCCCAAAAATCACCAACTACATAGAAACACCCCACAAAAGAACCAGGGTGGCAAAGCAGTTGGTTATAAGACATTGAAACAATTAAAACATTACATAAAAAAACGGGGAGACAAAAAAAATCCCCAAAGCAAAGAAAAAGAGGGCTCACCAGAAAGGGAATTAAATGAAATGGAGGCAAGTAACATGTCAGAGAAAGAATTCAGAGTAATGGTTATAAGGATGCACAAACGGCTGGATGACAAATACACTCAACTCAAAGAGAATTATAAGGAACCGAATGAGAATGTCACCAACATGAAAAGGAATCAAGAAGAAATGAAGAATGGCATAGCTGCAATGAAGAACACAATGGAAGGCCTCAACAGTAGACTACAAGAGGCTGAGGACCACATCAGTGAATCAAAAGACCAGGTATGAAAAAACACACAAAAACAGCAGCAACTGGAAATGAAACTTAAAAAGCAGGAAGAGAGAGCCTAAGGGCGTTTTGGGACAACATGAAATGAAACAACATCCACATAAAAGGGGTATCAGAAGGAGAGGAACCAGAGCAAGCAATAGAAAACCTGTTTGAAGAAATAATGACAGAAAACTTCCCTGATGTTGGCAAGAAAAAACACACTCAAGTCCAAGAAGTACATGGAGCCCCAAACAAGATGAACCTAAAAAGACCCACACCAAGGTACATCATAATTAAATTGGCAAACATCAACGACAAAGTAAGAATCTTAAAGGCTGCCAGAGAGAGACAGAAAGTTACCTACAAGGGATCTCCCATTAGAATATCAACTGATTTCTCAACAGAAACACACCAGGCCAGAAAGGAATGGAATGAAATATACAAAGTCATGCAAAGCAAGAGTCTGAATCCAAGAATACTATACACAGCAAGGCTATCATTCAAAATTGAAGGTGGAATCAGGAGCTGCACAGACAGAAAAGGGCTAAGAGAGTTTATTACCAAAAAGCCAGCAGTGCAAGAAATTCTAAAGGAACTGCTGTAAAAAGGAGAAATAGAAAGGCAATAAGGGACACAAGCATAAATAATAAAAATGGCGACAAATACTTATCAATAATAACATTAAATGTAAATGGAACAAATGCTCCAATAAAAAGATATAGGGTAGCTGAATGGATAAGAAAACATCATCCATATACTTGCTGTCTATAAGAGACCCACCTCAGAACAAAGGATTCACACAGACTGATAGTGAAGGGATGAAAAAAATTTTTTCAGGCAAATGGAAATGAGAAAAAAGCAGGGGTTTCAGTACCTATATCTGACAAAATAGACCTCAAAGTAAAAGCCAAAACAAGAGATAAGGAGGGCCACTTGATAATATTAAAGGAATAATTCAACAAGAGGACATAACTCTGGTAAACATAGATGCACCCAATACAGGAGCACCCAAATACAGAAAAAACAAAAAACAAAACACCACACAAAATAACACAAAACAAAACAAAACAAAACTCCTGGAAGATATCAAAGAAGAGATCTACAGCAATACAATCATAGTAGGGGACATTAATACACCACCGACACCACTGGATAAATCCTCTAATAAAAAAATCAGCGCCGAACCGGTTTGGCTCAGTGGATAGAGCGTCGGCCTGCGGACTGAAGGGTCCCGGGTTCGATTCCGGTCAAGGGCAAAAAAAAAACACACCCCCACTGGGGGGTGTGCAAGAGGCAGCTGATCGATGTTTCTCTCTCATCGATGTTTCTAACTCTCTGTCCCTCTCCCTTCTCTGTAAAAAATCAATAAAATATATAAAAAAAATCAGCAAAGAAACAGCAATCTTAAATGACTCATTAGATCAGATGGACTTAATTGACATCTCCAGAACATTTCACCCCAAAGTCACAGAATATATATTCTTCTCAAGTGCACATGGGACATTTTAAAGACAGACAACATATTAGGACACAGGCAAAATCTCTTCAATTTCAAGAAGATAAAATTCACACCAAGCATCTTCTCAGATCACAATGGCATAAAATTAGAAATAAACTGTAATAAAAACAATGAAAAAAAGCAAACACCTGGAGGCAAAATAGCATGCTATTAAACACTGATTAGGTTACCAAAGAGATCAAAGGAGAAATAAAAAGTACCCTGGAAATAAATGACAATGAAAACATAACAATGAAAAATCTATGGGGCACAGTGAAAGCAGTCCTGAGAGGAGGGTTCATACCTCCACAGGCCTACCTCAAAAAACAAGATAAAATGATAATAAATTATCTAAACTTGCAACTTAAAGACTTAGAAAGAGAGCAACAAAAGCCCAGAGTAACCAGAAAGAAGGAAATAATAAAGATCAGAGCAGAAATAAATGACATAGAGACAAAAAAAAATACAAAAGATCAATGAAACGAAGAGCTGGTTCTTTGAAATGATAAACAAGATTGATGAACCTCTAACCAGGCTCACCAAGAAACAAAGAGAGAGGACCCAAATGAACAAAATCAGAAATGAAAGAGGTAAAGTAACAACTGACGCCATAGACATACAAAGGATTGTAAAAAAAATACTACAAACAACTCTACTCCAACAAACTGGACAACCTCGACAAAATAGACATATTCTTAGAAAAATAAAGCTTCCAAACTCAATCAGGAAAAATCAAAATACCTGAATAGGCTGGTAACAACTGATGAAATTGAAGCAGTAATCAAAACGTTTCCAGCAAACAAAAGTCCTGAACTGGATGGCTTCACAGGGGAATTTTACCAAACATTCAAAGAAGAACTAAAACCAATCTTTCTCAGACTATTCCAAAAAATTCAAGAGTAAGGAACACTTTCAAGCTTTTTCTATGAAGCCAGCATTACCCTAAAACCAAAACCAGATAAAGACACTACAAAGAAAGAGAATTACAGGCCAATATCCCTAATGAACATAGATGCTTAAATCCTCAATAAAAACTCTAGCAAACCAGTTCCACATTACACTAGAAAGATCATACACCATGACCAAATAGGATTTATTCCAGGAATGCAAGGCTGGTACAATATCCGCAAATTAATAAATGTGATACATAACATAAACAAATTGAGAGAAAAAATCACATAATCATATCATTTGATGCATAAAAGGCATTTGATAAAATCCAACACCCTTTTCTGCTAAAAATGCTCAGCACAGTGGGAATAGAGGGATCATACCTCAATATATTAAAAGCCTTATATGACAAACCTACAGCAAACATCATACTCAATGGGCAAAAACTAAAACTATTTCCCCTAAGAACAGTAACAAGACAGGGATGCCCTCTTTCACCACTCTTGTTCGACACAGTACTGGAAGTGCAAGCCATAGCAATCAGGCAAAAAAAAAAAAAAAAAAAAAAAAAAAAAAAGAAAGAAAGAAATAAAAGGCATCCAAATTGGAAAAGAAGAAGTAAAATTGTCATTATTCACAGATTACATGATATTGTACATCAAAAACCCTAAAGACTCCATCAAAAAACTACTACACTTAATAAATCAATTTGGCAATGTAGCAGGATACAAAATTAATACCCAAAAATCTATGGCTTTTTTATATACCAGTAATGAACTCACATAAAGAGAAACTAAAAAACAATCCCATTTACCATTGCTACAAAAAAATTAAGATACCTAAGAATAAATTTAACCAAGGAGGTAAAGGATCTGTACTCAGAAAAATACAGGACACTGAAAAAAGAGATAGAGGAAGACATAAACAAATGGAAGAATATACCATGTTCATGGATTGGTAGAATCAACATTATTAAAATGTCCATACTACCTAAAGCATCTATAGATTCAATACAATTCCCGTTAAAATACCAATGGCATGTTTCAAAGACCTAGAACAAACTCTCCAAAAATTCATCAGGAATAAAAAAGACCCCAATTAGCTGCAGCGATATTGAGAAAGAAGAACAATGTTGGAGGGATCACAATACCAAATATAAAGCTATATTACAAAGCCACTGTTCTCTAAACTGCCTGGTACTGGCACAAGAACAGACATATAGACCAATGGAACAGAACAGAGAACCCAGATATCAACCAAAGCAATTATCCTCAATTAATACTTGACAAAGGAGGCAACAGAATACAATGGAGTCAAGACAGTCTCTTCAATAAATGGTATTGGGAAAATTGGACAGATACATGCAAAAAAAATGAAACTGGACCACCAACTTACACCATACACAAAAATAAACTCAAAATAGATAAAGGACTTAAATGTAAGATGGGAAACCATAAAAATCTTAGAATACTCCATTGGCAGCAAAATATCAGATGTACGTCATTGCAATATTTTTACCGATACAGCTCCAAGGGCAATGGAAACTAATGAGAAAATAAACAAATGGGACTAGATCAAAATAAAAAGCTTCTGCACAGCAAAAATAGCTATCAACAAAACAACAAGAAAGCCCACTGCATGGGAGAACGTATTTGCCAGTGTTATCTCTGATAAGGGTTTAATCTCCAACATTTACATGGAACTCATACAACTTAACAAAAGGAAATAAAAAATCCAATAAAAAAATGGGCAAATGACCTAAATAGACACTGTTTGAAAGAGGACATACAGAAAGTCAAGAGACATATGAAAACATGCTCAAAGTTACAAATTATCCGAGAGATGCAAATCAAAACAACATTGTGGTACCATCTCACACCTGTCAGAATGACTTTCATCAACAAATCAACAAAAGACAAGTTTTTTTCGAGGAAGGGGAGAAAAAGGAACCCTCTTGCACTGCTGGTGGGAATGCAGACTGATGCAGACATTGTGGAGAACAGTATGGCATTTCCTTAAAAATTTAAAAATGGAACTTTAATTTGACCCAGTAATCCCACTTCTAGGAATGTATCCCAAGAAAACAGAAACACCAGTCAGAAAGGATATATGCACTCCTATGTTCACAGCAGCACAATTGACAATAGCTAAGATTTAGAAACAGCCTAATTGCCCATCAGCAGATGAGTGGATTAGACAACAGTGGTACATCTACACAATGGAATTCTATGCTGCTGTAAAAAAGAAGGAACTCTTACCATTTACAACAGCCTGGATGGAACTAGAGAGCATTATGCTAAGTGAAATAAGCCAGTCAGAGAAAGATAAATATCACATGATCTCACTCATTTGTGGAATGTAATGAACAACATAAACTGATGATCAAAAATAGAACCAGAGTCATAGAAGCCTTGAACAGACTGTACAACCTATGAGGGAAGGCGGGAGGTGAGGGTGTAAGAGATCAACCAAAGGACTTGTATGCATGCATATTAGCATAATCAATAGACACAGACAGTAGGGGGGGGTGAGGGCTTGTGCTTGGGGTGGGGGGAGTGGGGGAGACATCAATGGGGGAAAAAGGAGACTCATGTAATACTTTAAACAATAAAGAATTTAAAAAAGAAAATTTGGGATCAATAACAGAACTGAATCTATGAGCCAACTAAAAAAAAAGAAGTCATTTAAAAAGAACAATAGTTCTAGCTGTTTTGGCTCAGTGGATAGAGTGTTGGCCAATGGATTAAAGGGTCCTGGGTTAAATTCTGACCAAGGACGCATACCAGTGTCCCCAGTAGGGGGCATGCAGGAGGCAGCTGATGAATGATTCTCTCTCATCAAGGTGTTTCCATCTCCCTCTCCCTTCCTCTCTGAAGTAGATAAAATATATTTTTTAAAAAAGGACAATAAAATTTATTCAAATACAAGGTTTGTACTTTGAAGTGTTAGAAATTGTAGTTATTATTGGCATTTTACTCTGGGTCACAGATATTTTAATGTTGGTGGGTCCAAATTCAATGCTCTAAGCTATTTTTGAAGACTGTGGTACATTAGAAAATAAAAATAATATATAGTTACCAAAAAATGTCAATATTGCATCTGAATGAATTCAAAGCAAAATCAATCCCTGTCCTGATGGTTTGCACTTTCTCTGAGAACACAATGCTAGGAATGGTGCCAGAGGGAGAAGGGAGAGGGCTCTGTTGACTTCCAATAAAGGTGGTATCTGAAAAAGGAAAGCAAATGGTACCTTGATTGGCTATTGACAAAAGACTTGTGTATCTACAGCTGCACTCTATGAGCACTTTGGAAATTAAAGAATTGCCAGCTTTTCCATTTTGGGACAAAAAAACATTTGTGCTAAACAGCCAGTAAGTAAATACAGTAAACATATTTTTACAGTGAATAGAATTGTTTTATATTTTGGAGATTGATTGTGAATTCCCATGGCTTCTTGATTAGCAAACATTTGGCAGTTCTGGAGTCTTTGGACATTAAAATGCCAAAGTAGATTTTCATTCTCAGACTGAATATATATATATATATAT
>NW_005356635.1:7432892-7438493 GCF_000412655.1 Myotis brandtii
CTTCCTGGACTTGTAAGTCTATTTCTTTCACCAGGACTTGTAAGTCTATTTCTGTCATTATTTCTTCAAATAGATTTTCAATATCTTGCTCTCTCTCTTCTTCTGACACCCTTATATTTCGGATGTTGGTACTCTTGAAGTTGTCCCAGAGGCTCCTTACACTATATTTATATTTTTGGATTCTTTTTTCTTTTTGCTCTTCCAGTTGGGTGTGTTTTGCTTCCTCGTACTTCAAATCTTTGACTTGATTCTTGGGATCCTCCAGTCTACTGTTGAATCTCTGTATATTATTCTTTACTTCAGTCAGTGTATGCTTAATTTCTGACTGGTCCTTTTCCATTTTTTTGGCATTCTCATTAAGATCCTTGAAGGTCTCACTAAGTTCCTCAGAGGTTTCTAGAAGATTCTTGAGTAACCTTTTAACTGTGGTTTTGAACTCTATCTCCAGTATTTTGCTTTTGTCCATTTCTTTCATTTGTAACATGTTTCTTTGTATCCACATTTTAGCTGCTTTCTTGTGTTTTTTTCCATGTATTGGGTAGCTTCTAAGTCTCTTTGAGTTGATAGAGTGGCCTTGTGTGGTAGGTGTCCTATAGAGCCCAGTGGCTCAGCCTCCCCAGTCACCTGAGGTAGACACTCTTGGTGCACCCCTTTGTGGGTTGTGTGCATAGTCTTGTTGTAGTTAAGCCTTGATTGGTGTTGTTATCACTGTGAGAAATTGAACTCCAGGCCAATTGGCTGTGAGGACCAGCTGTGTCTACAATGGAAGAGCTGCTGTGCAGGAGACACCCTTATGGTGCAGGACTTGCTTCAGTGGGACTTTGGTGCTCACTGAGTCTGCCCCTTGAGTGTGTCACTTATGGATGTGAAGAGTTGTAATCTGGTATGATCTCACACTGACCACTGGGTACACTGGCTCTTGGATCTCCAAAGAGGTGCAAAGTCAGCCACTGTCTCGGGCCACCCAGCAGGAGCTACAGAGAGATTTGCAGATTCCTCCTCTTTGTATCGGGTTTGGAAGTGCCCAGCCAAGGCCCAGCTATGTAGCCAGGCAGGCTGCTGCTGCTGCTGCCAGTTTGACAGGTTTTAGGCTGAGAAAGAACAGGCCATTCATATGCAAAAGCACACAGCTTGGGTGGGGTTGTAAATTGGGTGGGGCGGAGTCTCAGGGAATCTCCTGGGTGGAGCAAACAGCAATGGCTGCCAGTCATCCCTGAATTGGAGAGGTCCCAGTGCAGGAAAAATGACTGCTGTGAGCACCTCCGTCTGAAAGAAAGCCACCCTCCCATTCCTGTCCTGATGCCAGACAGTCCAGTTTCTCCCCGTATGTGTCTGGGTCCCCCAGAGTCTCACCCAGAACTGGAGTTCAGAGCAAGTGGGAGCTTGTATCTCCCTCCCGATTAAAAAAGCAGCACCGGAGCTCCAGTGGCGCAATCGGTTAGTTTAATAAACTAAAGCACAGTTGTTGTTGTTATTGTTGTTTTCCTGGAGGTGCCATTTCCATTAGAATACTTTACAATGGAAGTGATTTCTTTTCCTGTTTCTTTTTATCCCTTGATGCCACTATCAGACCATTTAATAGTCCCCCCTGCCTTGACATTGATGACATCTCATGGTTAATTTTCTCTCATGTTTTTTAAATATTATTTTTATTGATTTCAGAGAGGAAGGGAGAGGGAGAGAGACAGAAACATCAATGTGAGAGAGAATCATTGATTGGCTGCCTCCTGCACGCCCCCTACTGGGGATCGAGCCCACAACCTGGACATGTGCCCTTGACCAGAATCAAATCTGGGACCTTCAGTCCTCAGGCTGACGCTCTATTCATTGAGCCAAACCAGGTAGGGCTCTACCATTCTTAATATGATCTGTTTGATTCAGGGACCACATCTTCATATGCTTTATCACTTCATATTTATCTCTTATAGGGAGTATTTCTCTCAGAGATTTTACTGTTGATGTTGCTGTCATCAAGCAAACTAGTTTCACCATTGGCCTCCATATAGTGATCCCATGGCTCACTGAAGTATGAGAACACCTTGAACTTTGAAATTTCTTGGAACTTACCAAAGAGAAGATGGTGAACTCCAAGCTTCCACTTTGGACTATCACGTTTCCCTCTCAAATCTGCTCCTTCCTTTATGCTTTCCTGAGCCGATTCTTCACTTCCATCTGGTTCTGTTTCTTGCTTTCTCTATTCTCTCCACATTTTAGCCTCTCTGAGTCTTTATTAATACTCTAGAGCAGTACATCTGAAAATATTGGTGGGTGAAGGACCAGTTTTTATTTGCAAACCTTCTGTCAACTGGTACTTTAGTAAAATACAATAAATGTTAAGTATTTGAGAATTAAAATTTTAAAACAAGACACTAAATGCAAAGCAAATATTTTATTGTAAGATTCAACAGACATAAATTATTTTTAATAAATATACTCAAAGCAAATAAAATAGAATAAATAAAAGAATTATAAAAATCAAGCAATACATTGAAAATGTGATTGTAAATTATTAACAGAGTATAGTTGTTTTAATCACAGTCATGTGGTATTCTGCAATCATAGCTAAATATAAGAATAAAAAGTTTTAAATAAAAAATCAACTCCATATATGTTCACTCTAAATAAATACCATAAATATCAAATTTTGTCTTTAATGTATAAAAGTTTGCTTTTGGCTGTTAATTTATATAATCTGGAGAATATTGGTAACAATGTACTAGTAGGAGATAATCATTTTTCACTTTTTTATTGTTTTATTGCTTAAAGTGTTACAAAGAGTATTACATATGTCTCCTTTTTTTCCCCGCCCTTGACAATCCCCTGGCCTCCCCTACCCCCCAGTATCTTATGACCATTGGTTATGCTTATATGCATGCATACAAGTCCTTCAGTTGGTCTCTTACCCCCTCCCCCAATTCCTGCCCCCAAACCCTCCCTGGCCTTCCCACTGTAGTTTGACAGTCTGCTCAAGGCTGCTCTGCCTCTGTATCTATTTTTGTTCATAAGTTTATAATGGTCTTAATTATCCATAAATCAGTGAGATCATGTGGTATTTTTCCTTCATTGACTGGCTTATTTCACTTAGCATAATGCTCTCCAGTTCCATCCATACTGCTGCAAATGGTAAGAATTCCTTCTTTTTAACAGCAGCATAGTATTCCATTGTGTAGATGTACCACAGTTTTCTAATCCATTCATCTACTGATGGGCACTTAGGCTGTTTCCAGATCTTAGCTATGGTGAATTGTGCTGCTATGAACATATGGGTGCATATATCCTTTCTGATTGGTGTTTCTGGTTTCTTGGGATATATTCCTAGAAGTGGGATCACAGGGTCAAATGGGAGTTCCATTTCCAGCTTTTTGAGGAAACTCCATACTGTCTTCCATAGTGGCTGCACCAGTCTGCATTCCCACCAGCAGTGCACAAGTGTTCCTTTTTCTCCACATCCTCTCCAGCACTTGTCATTTGTTGATTTGTTGATGATAGCCAGTCTGACAGGTGTGAGATGGTACCTCATTGTTGTTTTGATTTGCATCTCTCGGATGATTAGTGACTTTGAGCATGTTTTCATATGTCTCTTGGCTTTCTGAATGTCCTCTTTTAAAAGGTGTCTATTTAGGTCCTTTGCCCATTTTTTGATTGGATTGTTTATCTTCCTTTTGTTAAGTTGTATGAGTTCCCTATAAATGTTGGAGATTAGGCCCTTATCAGATATAATGTTGGCAAATATGTTCTCCCATGTAGTGGGCTTTCTTGTTGTTTTGTTGATGGTTTCTTTTGCTGTGCAGAAACTTTTTATTTTGATGTAGTCCCATTTGTTTATTTTCTCTTTAGTTTCCAATGCCCTAGGATCTGTATCGGTGAAGAAATTGCTTCGGCATAGGTCTGAGATTTTGTTGCCTTTGGATTCTTCTAGTATTTTTATGGTTTCCCGTCGTATATTTAAGTCCTTTATCCATTTTGAGTTTATTTTTGTGTATGGTGTAAGTTGGTGGTCTAGTTTC
Organism: Myotis brandtii; assembly: GCF_000412655.1. Taxonomy (NCBI): domain Eukaryota; kingdom Metazoa; phylum Chordata; class Mammalia; order Chiroptera; family Vespertilionidae; genus Myotis; species Myotis brandtii. The sequence continues at coordinate 7,436,900 of NW_005356635.1, forward strand.
ATTTTCTTGCATATATCTGTCCAATTTTCCCAACACCATTTATTGAAGAGACTGTCTTGACTCCATTGTATGTTCTTGCCTCCTTTGTCAAATATTAATTGAGCATATTGGTTCGGGCCGTACAATGGGTTCTTAAACTGGACTGGAGGGCCGGAACAAAAGCATGGATGGAGTGTTTGTGTGAACTAATATAAATTCAAAGTAGGCCCGAACAAATATGCTCAATTAATATTTGACAAAGGAGGCAAGAACATACAATGGAGCCAAGATAGTCTCTTCAATAAATGGTGTTGGGAAAATTGGACAGATACATGCAAGAAAATGAAACTAGACCACCAACTTACACCATACACAAAAATAAACTCAAAATGGATAAAGGACTTAAATGTACGACAGGAAACCATAAAAATTCTAGAAGAATCCAAAGGCAACAAAATCTCAGACATATGCCAAAGCAATTTCTTCACTGATACAGCTCCTAGGGCAGTTGAAACTAAAGAGAAAATGAACAAATGGGACTACATCAAAATAAAAAGCTTCTGCACAGCAAAAGAAACCATCAACAAAACAACAAGAAAACCCACTGCGTGGGAAAACATATTTGCCAACGTCATATCTGATAAGGGCCTAATCTCCAAAATTTATAGGGAACTCATACAACTTAACAAAAAGAAGATAAACAATCCAATCAAAAAATGGGCAAAGGATCTAAATAGACACCTTTCAAAAGAGGACATTCAGAAAGCCAAGAGACATATGAAAACATGCTCAAAGTCACTAATCATCCGAGAGATGCAAATCAAAACAACAATGAGGTACCATCTCACACCTGTCAGAATGGCTATCATCAACAAATCAACAAACGACAAGTGCTGGAGAGGATGTGGAGAAAAAGGAACACTTGTGCACTGCTGGTGGGAATGCAGACTGGTGCAGCCACTATGGAAGACAGTATGGAGTTTCCTCAAAAAACTGGAAATGGAACTCCCATTTGACCCTGTGATCCCACTTCTAGGAATATATCCCAAGAAACCAGAAACACCAATCAGAAAGGATATGTGCACCCATATGTTCATAGCAGCACAATTCACCATAGCTAAGATCTGGAAACAGCCTAAGTGCCCATCAGTAGATGAATGGATTAGAAAACTGTGGTACATCTACACGATGGAATACTATGCTGCTGTAAAAAAGAAGGAACTCTTACAATTTGCAACGGCATGGATGGAGCTGGAGAGCATTATGCTAAGTGAAATAAGCCAGTCAATGAAGGAAAAATACCACATGATCTCACTCATTCATGGATAATAAAGACCATTACAAACTTTTGAACAATAATAGATACAGAGGCAGAGCTGCCTCAAACTGATTGTCAAACTGCAGTGGGAAGGCCAGAGAGGGTTGGGGGGCAGAAGGGAGGGGAGTAAGAGATCAACCGAAGGACTTGTATGCATGCATATAAGCATAACCAATGGACATAAGACACGGGGGGGGGGGGGGGGCCAGGGGATTGTCAAGGGCGGGGAAAAAAAAAGATACATATGTAATACCCTTTGTAATACTTATAATATTTTTTTAAAAAGAATAAAAAAAA
>NW_005356635.1:7439801-7442975 GCF_000412655.1 Myotis brandtii
GTGGCAGTGGCTCCTCGGGCTGTGGTTGCTCCTCGGGCGGTTGTGGTAGCAGCTGCTCCTCAGTTGGCAGCAGCTCCTCTGGTGGTTGCTGTTCACAGCTGTGGTGACTCCTTTGGCTGGTGGGGGGAGCCTTCACACACAGCTGTTGTTCCTCAGACAGAGGTTGTGCTGATCACAAAGCTGCTGTTCCTTGGATGGGGTCGGGCTTCACACGCAGCTGCTACTCCTTGAACTTGGGCGGACTGCTCATGTGGCTGCTGATCCTTGAATGGGGGCTGGCTGCACTCTGCTGTTATTCCTCTGATGTGGTGGGCTGCTTGTGGGGCTACTGCTCCTAGGACTTGGATAGGTTGATTGCAAGTCTGCTGCTCCTCCGATGGGGGTGGGCTGCTTGTGAGGCTGCTGCTCTTTGGATGGGAGTGAGCTGCACGCGTGGCTGCTCCTCCTCAGATGGGGATGTGCCACTCACCCAGCTGCTGCTCGTCAGACAGGTGCAGGCTGTTGTGGCTCTGCTCCTCGGACCGGTGCATGTTGCGTAGGGCTGCCGCTCCTTGGATGTGGGCAATCAGCTCGTGTGGCTGCTGCTCCTCGGACTGGTGTGGGCTGCTGCTGCTCCTCTAATGGGGCCGGGCTGCTCGCAGAACTGCTGCTCCTCAGATGGGGACGGGCTGCTCACACAGCTGCTGTTCCATAATTGGGCAGGCTGCTCGTGTGGCTGCTGCTGCTTGGGCGAGGGCAAGATGCTTGTGCAGCTGCTGCTCCTTGGATGAGTGCAGGGTGCAGGCTGTGCGCAGCTGCTGCTCCTCGGATGGGGTGGGCTGTGCAGGGTTGCCGCTCCTCAGACATAGGAAGACTGCTTGTGCGGCTGCTGCTCCTCGGACAGGTCAGACTGCTCACGTGGTTGCTGCTCCTCGGATGGGGAAGTGGGCCCTCACACAGCTGCTGCTCCTTGGACAGGGGCATGCCACATGAGGCTGCTGCTCTTAGGCTAGAGGCAGGCTGCTCATGGCCTGATGCTCCCTGGTCAAGAGCGCACCGCTCACGTGTCTGCTGCTCACGTGGTTGAAAAAGTAATGTGAAAAGAAGTAGGAAATAAAGGAAGAAACAAAAACAAACAAACAAACAAACAAAAAAAAGAACAAAGAAAGAAGCAAAAAAAGCAACAAACAAATAAAAGGGAAAACAAGGAAAAAAGCAAAAAAAAGCTAACAAAATAATAATCCTATTTAATAATAGACAAACATGGTAATTAACCATAGCTCCAACACGCTTCCCATTGGCTAATCAGGGCAATATGCAAATTAACTGCCAACCAAGATGGCGGCTAATTTGCATACTGCAGGCAGGGAGGGCCAGCTCGAGCTGCCATCGGCCCCATGTGGCGCCTAAGCCCCAATGCCAGCCGGGACCCCTGTGTGGGGCCCTGAGCGGCGGGTGGCTTGGCGGCGTGAACAAGCCACCTAAACCACGCCCCCAGCTGGGATGCCCATGTGGGCCCTGAGTGGCGGGGGGCTTGACGGTGTGAACAAGCTGTATAAGCCCAAATGCCAGCTGGGACCCCTCTGTGCGGCCCTGGGCGGGTGGGGCTTCCGCAGCTGCAGTGTTCAGACACAGGCCCCCAGCCTGCCCTGGGCTCCCCTCAAGGAGGGGCTGGGGGCCTGCGGTTTACTAAACTTTACTGGAGCTGCTCCCCATACCCCAGCCCCTGCCCCAGAACCACACTGCCCGTAGCAAGGCGCCCGGCAGCGTCCTGACAGGTGGGTGGTGGGAGAGCTGAGTAGAGTGGGGGCTGCAGGGAGCCACAGAAGGGCTGGGCCACGGGAGCCTAGCTCCCGGGGGGTCTGAGGAGAGAGCCTGAAGGTAGAGGAACCTTTGGCAAAGTGGCTGCCAGGAGCCGTGGCCATGGGGTCTGTAGGCTCGCGCACAGGCCTCCGCCTGATGGGGGATCCTGGGCAAGCACCACGGCTTCTGGGAAGTGGCTGGCCAGGAGGCAGGCGGCCCAAGGGGCGCAGAGTGGTGCCAAGGTGGGGTGCACTGGAGGGGGCTCAGGCCTGGGCAGGGTGCTGGCGGGTGGATATGTGCCTCAACTGGGGAGAGTGAGGTTCTGTATTGGCCCCAATAGGCGGGAAACAAGAGGCGATGACTGCAGGTGTGGAAGGATGCCCGGGAGGAGGGGCGCAGACTCGCAGCCCTGAGGCGGGGGTTGGGGGGCAGTGCCACCTCAGTGGAGGAGCGTCGCACTGCTGGGTACCCCACTGTGGTGGTTTGGTGAAGCTCCCCGTGCTGACTGGGCCTCGCTGTGGCCTGCACACTTGAGAGGCCAGGACTCCTGCTCCCGCCTTGGCCCAAAAACAAGCCTGCGCCAGCCCCGCCCCCACTTCTCCCCCCACCCCATGGGGGTGCACACCTGCACAGTGAGTGCAAGCCTACCACCTGCTCCCCAGAAGGGGGGGCAGTAAAGAATGGGGTGGGGGCGGGGGAAAGGAAAGAATGTGGAGCATCCATGATGAAGAGGTGCCTGAGAATGAGGCTTGGAAGCCTCATGGGGAGGTTTGTTCTGTTTGCCCTGCAGCTGTCTCTTAGGAAAGGCAGAGAGCCGGCTGTGAGGGCTCCCCGCGCTAGGAGTCCAGTTCCATAGCCAACTGGAATTGGCCTCAGTTTCCTGCTCTGTAAAATGTGTTAAGCGTGTCCCAGTGCCTTCACTGAGCTTTGAGGGTCAATTGAGATACTATATAAAGAAAATGAGGGAAGACATGAGAAAGAAAAGGAAGGGTGGGCAACACAAAAGAAAGATTGGAAGGAACCTGTAAACCTATTGTCACTTAAATAGGGAATAGAGTCAATAGTGTTGTGATGATGGTATGAAGCTAGGTGGGTACTGGAAATATCAGGGAACACTTTGTAAAGTATATGATTGCCTAACCACTATTCTGTAACTAATAAACCTGAAACTAATACAAAATAATATTGAATGTAAAGAAATAAAAACAGGAGTGAAATTTTTTTAAATTTCAAAGTTTAAAAAAAGTCTGTAAAGGAAGGAAGGGGGAGAATAAAAATAGTGTTTTTCATTTTACCACTTTATTGTCTTTTCAGTATATGAAAAAGACAGTTGTCTTTATATGGTGCTTTTATGCTTTTCTAAGTTATTATCTCATTTGATGTTCAGGGCAA
>NW_005356635.1:7443294-7445104 GCF_000412655.1 Myotis brandtii
GGTCCAGGATTGTGAAAGGGATGTCCAACTGCCGGTTTAGGCCCGATCCCGGCAGTCGAACATCCTGGGATCAGGCCTAAAGCAGCAGTCGACATCCCCCAAAGGGTCCGAGATTGGAGAGGGTGCAGGCTGGGCTGAGGGACATCCTCCTCCCATGCACAAATTTTGTGCACCGGGCCACTAGTAAAATAATAAAAATGAAAAATTGAAATATCATTCCTTTGGCTGACTTAAGATCTCAGTTTTCTGGAATGTCTGTGATTTTTGTTGTTGTATCATATTTCATTTTTCTATAGTATTCTTTCATATCACTTAAAGTATAGAAATTAGTCTCACAAAAATATGTTGGCAGGAATGAGGGAATAGATTTAAAGTAATTTCAGCAAGCTTAGATTATTGCTTTTAACCTTCATCCAAAATAATATAAATGATGCTCTATTTTTAAAATTTATGTCAAAAAAATTTATGTCCAATCCTTCATCAGTAGCTGGTTTTGATAATTTATTCTGTAAATGTGTAGTTAAATTTAAAGTATACTTAAGTGAAAGAAATGGATTCCAGAGCCATGAAGTTCCAATGTATGGAAATTTCTATGTGTTCTTCTTTAAAGGAAGATGAAATTCAGGATATTTTATAAACTGCATGAGCTATTTGGTGATAACTTTTTGAAAATGTTCAATAACAAGAAAATCACCATTTTTAACAACAATTATTGTTAAACCATGGAACATATCATAACAACCTGTAGAAATTCTGTTCTTTCAAGCTTATAAATTTCATTTTTCCCCTTTGAGTAATCTGCCATCAAACAATATGTTCAATTCTTTCCTTGCATAGAAGTATTAATATTTAATTAAAAATACCAAAGATATCAGACAAACAAGCAAGCCTGGCTATAAAATCAAATATTTAAAAAGCTGGCAAAATAGACAGGGGAAGAACTGGGTGGAGCGGGGGTAGGGAGAAAGGGGACAAAAGGGAGAAAATGGAAGACATCTGTAATGCTCTCAACAATAAAATAAATACATTTTAAAAATCTGGAACCAAACTGGAAATGCATTGACTTTATTCCTTAGTTTAAACATTTTTAATAGACCTTTTCTCCTTAATAAATATTGTGCCTCACCACACTGCAATGATTTTTAAATAATCAGCTTCCATATCCTATCTAATAAAAGACAAATAGGGTAATTAACCGTACCTCCGATATGCTTCCCATTGGCTAATCAGGGAGATATGCAAATTAACTGCCAACCAAGATGGCGGCCGGCAGCCACGCAGCTGAAGCGAACAGGAGGCTTGCTTGCTCCAGTGATGGAGGAAGTCAAGGTTCCCCACCTGCTGCGGCCCAGCTCTGAGCTCCGGAAGCAACAATGTTTCAATTATAGAAGCTAAACAAAGCCCAGATACCTGCTATCAGCCAGCTGAGGTCTCAGAGCTGGAGCTGCAACAGTGTTTCAATTATAGAAGTCAAACAAACCCCAGATACCTGCTTTCAGCAGCCCAGGCCTCAAGCTGGAGCTGGGCCTCAGAGCTGGAGCCGGCTCTCAGCTCCAGTGACAGCCAGAGAAGGTAAATAAATCCCAGAATAAAAAAAAAGAAAAATAGGAGAGATTGGGAGCTTCAGTCGCCCACCAGCCTGAAAACGGCCCTCAGCCCCTCACCCAGGCTGGCCAGGCACCCCAGTGGGGACCCCCACCCTGAAGGGGGTGCGACCAGATGCAAACAGCCATCAGCCCCTCATCCAAGCTGGCCAGGCACCCAAGCGGGATCCCCACCCTGATCCGGGACACCCTTCAGGGCAAACCAG
>NW_005356635.1:7445482-7447598 GCF_000412655.1 Myotis brandtii
GAGGGGTCCCAGACTGCAAGAGGGCACAGGCTGGGCTGAGGGACCCCCCCCTCCAACTGAGTGCACAAATTTTTGTGCACCGGGCCTCTAGTTTATAAAATAATAAAGAATAATTTTAAAGTTAACACATTAGCCTATACATAATCACAATTTTCACTATGACATCAAGCTTTCTGTTCAATTCAACTGAAAACTTTTCCATAGGACGCTTTCTTGATGAAGGAAGTTCTGTGTTGATTAATACTTTTGGCTCAAGCTCTGGAATCTGGGCAGTAAACTCAGAGAGGTTTTTCTTGTCTTGCGCCTGTGAAATGAAAATTCTCCTATAAAAAGCTATACTCCAAACACATTTGCTGAGTCTCAACTAGTTCATTTCAGAGCTAGTTGTGTTTGTTGGCAATAAGGCTGAAAAAAGAAAAAGAATAAAATTTTCCTTCATATAAGCATCATATTGGAAATACATTTACATTAGAAGAAATAGCGTATTGACAATATCTGTGCATTCAACAAATTGCAATTAAAAATGTATCACTGGCTTTATTTGGTTTGCCACTCTGCCCTTCTTACCATTAACTGGCTCTGACTTTTTGAGCTATATTATCGTTGGAAACTGGCACTTACACTACCTTTATAGCTACAAACACACCCAGCATCTTCAAACAAACATCTTTGATGTAGTCTTTTACTTATATCTTTGGAATTAACATAGATTTTTATTCATAGTAAATAAAAATGCTACTCTATAAGAACTCATCATTATCATTGTGAGAATGATTGAACATCTATATCAGCTTTTGAAGTCAACACTCCTTCAAAGAATTTTTTTAAATCTTAGTTTACTTATGCTTTTTATGTTATGTGTCCTTATGGTTTTAATTATTCAGTAGCCAGTATATCTATGAAATAATATACTTTGGGTTTAGCATTTCACCATCCACTCTAATTAAAAAAATCAAATTCCATATATAATGAATTTTATATGTTTTGTGATAGAACCATTATGAACTCTTATTAATATTCATGTTGGGAGGAATTATTTCCACTGTCATCATTTATTTGTTTACATGATTTATTATGACTACATATAAAAAATTGTCTTTTCTTGAAAGAAAAAAAGTCAAGTGAATCTTATTTCACCTCTATAAATTAGAGGTAAAAATAAATATGAATTTTATTTTCCAAATTCATTTGATAATGTTCAGTTATAAATTTTAAAACAACTTGGTTAAAAATTAAAATTAGAATAAAAATAAGATATAAAAAATAAATTTTAAAAAATATTTTAATATGATTTTGAATTTGGTTGATGAATTAATCTTAAATTGTCAAACATTATAACACTGTGATATATGGCACATGCAATTTCACATGTGAGAATAACACCAGGTCTGGTCTCTACCCTGCTCAATGAGATGAGACCCATGCTCATGACTTGGATGTCACAGCAATGTTGAACTTCTATAAACATTTATTTTCAATTTCTGTACTTATCTCTTTCTAGACAAGTAAACAGAGGAATCTGCACTAGCTCACAGACCACATTTTGGCTTAAAAATTACAGAAGATAAGATTGTTAAAATGCAGATTCAGAGTTAGTAAGTCTGAATTGAGTCCAGTAATCTGAATTTTCAAGACCCCTTTGAGGCTCCTATGGGGAGTATTTGTGATATAATCTCCATAAGGCTGTATTTGACTTCATTTTGTGCTGATCATATTTTTCCAATCATTGGAACAATGTTTCTGAGGATGTTGACTAGGAATTACCTGTAGTGAGTGTCAACAATGTAGACTCTCTAAGAGTGTAGCGTGGGAATCTGCATCTTTAAATGGTTTTACCAAGTACCCTGTGTACACTCAAGTCTAAAACCCACTGGCCTGCATACTATGTACTACCTGCTTTTCCCCATTTTCTCCTCTATTTCTAGTCATTTTAATTCAAACATAGAATTAATTTATTCTAGTTTTAGATTTTTAATTGTTTTCTCCTTTCCTTTGCTGGCTTCCAGTCCACTCACTCAATGTCCTTTCTTTCCTATCTTCTGACCTTTAATGAGGCAATCCAATCTCATGATCTTAATTTAACATTTAACCTCTATGTATCAATCAATCTATATAT
>NW_005356635.1:7447608-7450374 GCF_000412655.1 Myotis brandtii
TTTTTTTTCCATCTTATATTTTCAAATCTTCTGGGCAACTCATCTTACATTTTTGGCATCCCAACAAAAATTTGAACAAAAGTGAATTTATCTGCTCTCCCATACTCTTCTACATGTTGATTTTTGGAATTTTGTTTTTACCAGTATTACCATTTCTCCAGACTCCAGGATCAAGTCTTTAGATCTGTGCTAATTTCTCTCTGTGATATGTAGGATTTTAAATGGCTCTTGTGATTCCCAGTCTCTGAAATACACATCGTTTTGTAATCCTATCCTTTTTCCTGGAGGCAGAACCTGTGACTCACTTCTAACAATAGAATATGGCAAAGATAAAGGGATTGCTCAGCGGTTCTCAACCTGTGGGTCGAGACCCCTTTGGTGGTCGAACGACCCTTTCACAGGGGTCGCCTAAGACCATCCTGCATATCAGATATTTACATTACGATTCACAACAGTAGCAACATTACAGTTATAACGTAGCAACGAAAATAATTTTATGGTTGGGTCACAACATGAGGAACTGTATTTAAAGGGTCAGAAGGTTGAGAACCACTGGCTTAGATAAAACTAAGGTCCCTAATCAGCAGAATGAGTTCATCAAAGGGGAGATTATCTTGAGTGGGCCTGATTTTCTCAGGTGAGCACTCTAAAAGAGGCTCTCTGCCTTCTCTGAAATAGGACACTAAACAGCAGACACCTGTCTCCTTGATCGTTTTGAAGAAACCAGCTGTCCCAAATTCTACAGCTGCAGGAAATGAATCCTACCAACGACCCGAGGAAGCTTGGATGTGGATCCTCTTTCCCTCAAGTGTCCAGATGGAAAAGCAGCCCAGTTATCACTTTGACATCAGCTTTGTGAGACCTTGAGCAGCGTACTCAGCAAGGCATGTCCAAACTTCTGACTTACAGGCACTAGAAATAACCCATGTGTTTTTTGAGCCACAGGTTGGTGGTAATTTGTTATGCAGCAACAGAAGACTATTACAACTTCTTTTCCTTCTGTTTTTACATTTGCTCTTCAACTTAGTTCATCTCTTCTGTCCATGTAATATTTTTTGCTGCTATTATTCACCTTTTATCACTGCCATTTTAGTTCAAGATTTCATTTATTCTCTTTTCTATCATTGAAATGGTTTTCTAAATGGTCTTCTGTCCTCCCCACTGTACCATAGGAGCTCCAACACAGGGAGCACCACACTGTTCTTTGCTAGTCCAAAAAAATCCACTCAGGGGACCAGAGGGGAAAGACACAGCCTTTATTACTTTCACAATGAGGAAGACCCACCATAGCCAGGCAGAATCCCTTACGGGCTTATCTAGCAGAAGGGAGAGGGGAGGAAGCTGTGCTGGGAACAGCCTATGTGAAGGCCAAGAACAAATAGAGAGCCTGGTGAGGTTTGTTAGCTGTCAAGGACCCGGGAAACCCCCAGTTCTGTGTTGCTATGCTTCTTGTGGCCACTGACTGGGAGGGGATATTGAGCTATATCCTTGAATAACCCCATATCCACTCATCCTAAGAACCACTAGAAACACTGATCATGCCTCTCCAGCTGGAGGGGAGGTCACTGTAGCTATCAAGTGGGGTTTTTGATCTGATGATTTTGGCTACATAGCACAGTTGAATGACAATAATGTTCAGGACAGGCAATAAGAATAGGTGGCTTAAACGGAGAGACAAGGACAGATGGGACTTAGAGATGGGCAAGAAACTGAGAAATCACTGTGTTGCACATGCTATCCAGCTGAACATCAAAAGTATAAAAATATGCTGGTTATTTTAATGATAAAATGTAATGAACTGAGTATAAATGAAATGACCAATTTGTGTTGCTTCTTATGCCTTTGTTCATAGAAACAAATAGTGCCCCTTGACTTTTTGAGAAGAAATAAAGGAAAATATGCATTTTATTTAACCCACTAGAGGCCCGATGCACAAGAATTCATGCAAGAGTAGGTCTTCCTTCCCCCGGCTGCAGGCACCGGCTTCCCTCTGGCACCCAGGACCCAGGCTGCCTCATCGGCTTCCCTCCAGCACCCAGGACCTAGGTTTCCCTCCTCTGGCCGCTGGCAGGCACCCGGGACCCAGGCTGCTTCTCTCCTCTGGCTGCCCGCAGGCACCTGGGACCTGGGCTGGCTTCCCTCCGGCCCTGGCTTCGGCAGGAAGGATGTCCAGAATAACATCCGGTCTAATTCGCATATTACCCTTTTATTATTATACTAGAGGCCCGGTGCACAAAAATTTGTGCACTCGGGGGGCGGGGGGAGGGAGGTCCCCCAGCCTGGCCTGTGCCCTCTCTCATTCTGGGACCTCTCGGCAGATAACGACCTGCTGGCTTAGGCCTGCTGCTCGGTGGCAGAGGGCAGGCCCAATCCCTAAGTGCAGCCCCTGGTCAGGCTCAGAGCAGGGCTGATTGGGGAGTTGGGGGGCCACCCCATCATGCACAGAGCAGGGCGGATCGGGAGGTTGCAATGCCACCCTCAGTCACGCTCAGGGTAGGGCCGATTGGGGGGTTGGGGCACTGCCCCCTGTCACACTCAAGGCAGGGTCGATGGGGAGGTTGCGGTGCCACCCCCTGTCACGCACAGAGCAGGGCCGATCAGGGGGTTGGGGCGCTGCCCCCTGTCACTCACAGAGCAGGGCCCATCAGGGGGGTTGGGGCGCCACCACTGTCACACTCGGGGCAGGGCTGATGGAGAGGTTATGGCTCTACCCTGTCACACACAGAGCAGGGCCCGTGGGGGGGGAGGGGGTTGGTGTGCTGCACC
>NW_005356635.1:7454174-7459409 GCF_000412655.1 Myotis brandtii
GCAGGGGGGGGGAGGTGGGGGGGGGGGACCCAGGCCTTCAGGGGAGGACAGTTAGGGGTTACCAGGCTGGCAGGGGAAGGCAGTTAGTGGTGACCAGGCTGGCAGGGGAGGGCAGTTGGGGGCAATTGTGCCGGCAGGGGAGCAGTTAGGCATCAATCAGGCTGGCAGGGGAGTGGTTAGGGGATGATTAGGCTGGCAGGCAGAAGCGGTTAGGGCAGTCAGGCAGGCAGTCAGGCAAGCAGTTGGGAGCCAGTAGTCCTAGATTGTGAGAGGGATATCCGACTGCCCATTTAGGCCCGATCCAAACGGGCAGTTGGACATCCCTCGAGGGGTCCCAGATTGGAGAGGGTGTAGGCTTGGCTGAGGGTTCCCCCACCGGCCCCGCACGAATTTTGTTCACTGGGCCTCTAGTTGAAAATAAATAAACTAGAAAGTCAAGAAACTCTCATGTAAAGAATTAGGAATATAGAAATTACAAAGAAAAAGTTAAAATATGTGAAATTTAGACTTATCAAAATCTAATTATTAAGACATAAAGGGGAGGGAAAAATTAGATGGACAAGAAATTATTGAGGAAATAATCATACACATTTCCTAGAACTAAAGCAAGTTTAAATAAATCATATTGGAAAGATCCTAGGATGCCAAATATGGTGGATGAAGAAAAAAACACATTATAGAAAAATTTAAGAACATTAATATTGAGAAAATTCCCAAAGCTTTTACACATATCATATTTTCACAAAGGAAAGAAGATGAACCTCAGGATTCCCTGTAGTAACACTTGAAGCAAGAATGAGATGGAGGAAAAAATTGAACTTGGGATATCATTCTATTCATTATTATTTAATATTTTGATGCAAAAATATAAATATATAGTAGGCACCATATATTTACTATATGGGTTATGAAAGAAATCATTACATTTCTTGTGGAAGTACTTTGCTTGCTCACAGCAAATCAAATTTCTTTCCGGTATGCTGACATTGGTAGACATCCTTCCATGCATGTGTTCATATTTTTAGTAGACACTTTGTTCTGTGCATTTCTTAAAGAAGTCAGACATCTTACTATCATTATTAAGCTGTCATTGATTTTGATGCAGGGATGTTTCTTCATTTGCATAAAATACAGCAGCCAAAGAAGTATATAGAAAAATTAAGATAATACTGAATATCTTCTGATGCGTGCAGTTAAACAAAACTTATTTCCACTATAGCTATTTTCAATGGACACTGACAAGAACTGTGCTTTTCACCACAGATAGTATTAGGAACTCTGAACACTTTTAGTTAGACTTTAGTTTGAAAATCACCAGTGGATTATGCAAAAGGTATAATTGTGTTTATCTGTAATCATTGATAAGCTAATGAAACTGTTCTTCTACTATCATAGTCATAAAAGCAGTGTCTGTTTTCATTGACGTTATTAAAATTTCTAATCTCTAAATTTACTAATTTAAGATACCATATTTTTTGTGTGTATAAGATGCCCCCATGTATAAGATGCTCCCCACTTTTCCAACCCCAAATTAAGAGATCAATATTTTAAACATTTTGCTGGTTTTCTTCTTAAGGCCTTCTTCTTTTTTGGCATCTTAAGGAGTTGTTCTTCCTGTTCTCTCCACTGTCTGATCATACACTCAGTGGGAGGAGGTCCAAATTGTCTCTCTGCAGCTCTATTTCCATGCTGTTTTGCATAGCTGATTACATTCAGTTTTAATTTTGCAAAGTAAGACAATCACTTACCAGTATTTATGTTTTTATTTTTTGACATCTTTATGGGCTCAGAACACTCTGGTCTTTGTTGCATCTGCATACTCTCCACCTCTACCTCCAATTATGGCATCAGTTGACATCAGTAACAATAAGGCTCATGATTGGAGAAAGCCTGTTTGACAAGGTATGGACAGCTATGCACCAGTGTGGCTTCCTCCTAGGCTGACTTCTGTGTATAAGACGCCTCTGGATTTTCAGTCTAATAATTTTAGAAAAAAATAGCATCTTATACACAGAAAAATATGGTATATTGCTGAGACTAAATTGTTTTATAATGATATGCTTGGGGTTTCAACTTTCACTCCTTATATAGCTTTAATATATTTCCCTTCTTCAGCCATCTTGACCTGCTAACTTGCTCATAACATGAAATACTGACAGGTTCTGTATATTCAACAAAAGTTTCACTTATGCTCCTTTCCTGATAGAATATAGTCACTAGATGCTTTATTACTTCCCAAAGAACCAAATTATTCTTGTTTGTTAAATTTTGTCCCAACATATAGGACCCTAGAACAAATGGCATCCCACAAAGCTGTTTGAGATTGTTGATTCCCAACATTCTGCTACAATTTTTCTGTGCTATTTATTAATTTAAATTTTTTAATTTTTAAATAAAGACTTGCAAGAGGTTGTGAACAAATGTACAAGAAAGTTACATGTGCCCTTCTGTAGGCTCACTCAATGTTAATGTCTTACACAACTACTAGTATACTACAACATCAAAACCAGGAAATTTTCATTGGTACAATTCAAAGAGCTTATTTAAATTTCACAAGTTAGACATTTGTGTGTGCATATAGCTTTAAGTAATTTACCATATGTGTATACTTTGTCTAATCAATACCACAATCAACATGCTCAACTGCACTATCACCACAATACTCCCTCATGTTTCCTCTTTATAGCCACACCCATGCCCTTCCTCCCACACTGGTCCCTGGCAACTACCTGTCTGTTCTCCATCTCTATAGCTATGTTATTTTTATGAATATTACATAAAATCATGCAGTTTGTATCTTTATTCTACGCAATATTTTCTACCATGGATGTACCACAGTTTGTCTTACCATTCACATGTTGAATGACATTTGAGTTGTTTTTAGTTGTTTTGAAGCTATTACAAATACAGTTGCTATGAGTATTCATGTACAGTTTTTTTTGTGTGTAGATATGTTTTAATTTCTCTTAGATAAGTGCCCAAGAGTGCAATTACTAGATAGTATGGTAAGTCCATTTAGTTTTTTAAAAAAATCTTTACCGTTGAGAGTATTATAGATGTCCAACTTCCCCTCTCATTGTCCCCCTCCCCCTGGTTCCAGCCCTGCCCCAAGCCTTCACCACCCTATTGTCAGTCTTCATAGGTATGCATATATGCATAGAAGTTCTTTGGTTAATCTTTTCCCGCTCCCCTTCAACCTTTCTGAGATTCACCACTCTGGTTCTATTTTATTCATCAGTTGGTTTTGTTCATTAGATTCCTTGTTTGTTTATTTTGATTTTTAGATTCAATTCTTGATAGATATGTATTTATTCCCATTTTATTAGTCACATTTTCTTTTTCTCCTCCTCCTCCTCCTCCTCCTCCTCCTTCTTCTTCTTCTTCTTCTTCTTCTTCTTCTTCTTCTTCTTCTTCTTTCTTCTTAAAAAATACCCTTCAATATTTCTTGTAATACTTGTTTGGTGGTGATGAACTCCTTTATTTTTTTTTATTTTTTGTGAAGCTCTTTATCTGACCGTCAATTCTAAATGATAGTTTTGTTTGGCAGAGTAATCTTGGTTGTAGGTCCTTGCTATTCCTCACTTGGAATATTCCTTGCCACTCCCTTCTGGCCTGCAAAGTTTCTGTTGAGAAATCAGCTGACAGTCATAAGGGTACTCCTTTGTAGGTAACTCACTGCTTTTCTCCTATTGCTTTAAGATTCTCTCTTTGTCTTTAACCTTTGAAATTTTAATTATGATGTGTCTTGGTGTTGGCCTCTAAGCAACACACTCAAGGGGCAGACTCAGTGAGCATCAAAGCCCTACTGAAGCAAGTCCTGGTCCATAGTGGTGTCTCCTGCACAGCAGTTCTTCCATGGTAGTCACAGCTGGTCCTCACAGCCAATGGGCCCGGAGGTCAACTCCTCCCAGAGATGCCAACAGCAGTTAAGGCTCAACTACAATAGGACTGTGCACACAGCCCACACAGTGGCACACCTGGAGTCCCCAGCTCAGTTGACTGGGGAGGCTGAGTCACTGGACCCTACAGGACACCTACTACACAAGTCCACTCTACCAATTCCAGGAGACATAACAGCTCTACCTAATACATAGAAACAAACACTGGGAAGTAACCAAAATGCAGAGACAAGGAAACATGTCACAAATAAAAGAACAGAAGAAATCTCCAGGGGGAAAAAAAGCAAAACTAAATGGAATGGAAGCAAAAAAACTACTAGACACAAAGTTCAAACTAATGGTTATAAGGATTCTCAAGGACTAGTCAGAAATTAGCATACACTAACTGAAATAAAGAATAATTTACAGGGATTCAAAAGTAGAGTAGAGGATTCTGAGAGTCAAATCAATGTTTTGGAATATGAGGAAGAAAAAGACACCCTATCAGAAGAGCAAAAAGAAGAAAGAATCTAAAAATATGAAGATAGTGTAAGGAGCCTCTGGGACAACTTATGGGGGTTCCAGAAGGAGAAGAGAGAGAGCACAATTGAAAACCTATTTGAAGAAATAATGACAGAAAATTTCTCCTACCCAGTGAAAGAAATAGACTTACAAGTCCAGGAAGCACAGAGAGTGCCAAACAAGTCCATTTAATTTTTAAAGGAACTGTAAAATTATTTTTCAGAGTGGTTGTATTATTTTATATTCCCACCAGCAGTTTTTCACCAAATTTAGAAAGTTTTCAATCATAAATTTGAATACTCTGTCAGTCTTATTCTTTTCTGAGACTCTGGTGATATGAATGTTAGGTCTTCTGCTATTGTTCCACTAATTCCTGAGGTTCTGTTTTTTATCACCTATTTTCTGTATATTTTTCAGATTTAGTAAATTCTATTGATCTGCTGACCTGTCTTCAAATTTACTAATTTTGTCCTTGATCATCTCTGCCTTACCTTGCAAATGTTTTTCAGTTTGCTTATTATCTTTTTCAGTCATATAATTTTCAATTGTTTTTCATCACTTCTACTTATTTGCTGAGGTTTTTTAGTTTTTATTTTAAGAGAATTATAATTGACTAGTGGCCCAGTGCATGAAACTCACGCATGGGGGGGGTGGGGTGTCCCTCAGCCCGGCCTGCACCCTCTCCAATCTGGGACCCCTTGGGGGATGTCCGACTAACTGGCAGTCGG
The DNA here is from genome assembly GCF_000412655.1 of Myotis brandtii. Classification (NCBI taxonomy): domain Eukaryota; kingdom Metazoa; phylum Chordata; class Mammalia; order Chiroptera; family Vespertilionidae; genus Myotis; species Myotis brandtii. The sequence goes on from NW_005356635.1 coordinate 7,459,303, forward strand.
GCATCCCTCTCACAATCCGGGACTGCTGGCTCCTAACTGTTCACCTGCCTGCCTGCCTGATCACCCCTAACCACTCTGCCTGCTGGCCTTTTCTCCCCCAACTGCCC
>NW_005356635.1:7459531-7461809 GCF_000412655.1 Myotis brandtii
TGATTGCCCCCAACTGCCCTTCTCTGCTGTCCTGATCGCCCACAACTTCCCTCCCCTGCCGGCCTGATGACCCCCAACTGCCCTCCCCTGCTGGCCTGATCACCCTTAACCGCCTCTGCCTCAGCCCCGCCACCATGGCTTTGTCCGGAAGGACATCTGGAAGGTCTTCCGGAAGGTCTCCCAGTCTACTTAGCATATTACCCTTTTATTAGTATAGATTGTTGAGGCATTTTTAGGACAGCAATTTTTAAATCTTTGTAAACTAATTTCATCATCTGATTCATCTCAGTTGATTTTGTTTTTTCTCATTCCAATTAATATGATAAATATTTCTGATTTTTGGCATGAGAAGTTGTTCTCAATTGTTTCATGAACATTGTAGTTATGATGTTTTGAAGTCTCTTGATATTATTTAACTCTTTTATTTAGGAGGTGTTTTCTCAAATTAGTTTTCGTGTCTATGTTCTGGTATATTTTTGTGGACTTTAGTTCCCATGATAGTTTAGTTTTCAGAGCCCTTGCAAAGCCAATTTCAGTGGCTCTTTGGGTACTTTTGGTGCTTCCTTTTAATCCCTGCCAGTGGCATCTGAGTGTCATTGGGCTCTGGGTGGGAGGACCTGTGCCTGGGTTTCTTTATGTCATGGGGGACTCAGAGGTTGCTTACACTGGCCCTGTAATCATAGATACACCCACTGTGGAAGTTTTGGTGGTGAACTGGAGACTGGGACTGCCTAGGCCCTGCCACCATTGCTTCTGATGGGTAAGGCTGCAGCTGGGGCCTGGGTAATAAAGCAAGGACTGGGGCTCCCCCCAGGTCTGTGCTTGGCTCCCTTTTATTAGTATTGGTCAGAGAAAACAGACATTCTTGGGTGATGTGTGTGTGAGTGTGTGTGTGTGTGTGTGTGTGTGTGTGTGCATTTTGGGGATTGCTGTTATAGGCCTTTCTGGCATCTTTTCCACCGGTATATGGTTGGTTAACAGAAAACCCAGAAACTCACACATTGTTAGTCCTCAAGTTCTGAGGTTCCTAGCCAGTTTTCTTTTTCTTTTCGGCTTTCAAAATCATTATATCCTCGTCTGATAGGTACGTTTCAGGATATTTGTCTGTATTTAGAGGAGAAAAGCAGAGAAAAGTGAAAAGTGAGTCTATGCTATGTCATTTCAGAAATGAAAGCTATGCATTTTTTACTGTAAATGTATAAATGGGTGTGGTGGTCGGAACCATAGAAAAGGGAGGGAAGCAATTGCCCACAGGCTGGGAGCACTTATTCAGTCGCTTTACATGTTTTAAACTTTATACAAATCAGATTATCTACACTAATAAAAGAGAAACATGGTAATTAGTGTATGACCGCTACCCTTTTCATTGGCTAATCAGGGCGATATGCAAATTAACTGCCAACTAAGATGGCAGTTAACCGCCAACAAAGATGGCGGTTAATTTGCATATGTAGGCAAAATGCAGGTAGGCGAAAGGGAAAGCAGGAAGAAGCCCCCTGCCACTGACAGTGATCGGAAACCCAGGGGGGAGCTATGAGCCGGGGGCCAGGGCAAAGGCGCCCCTGCCCCCCAGCCATGATCAGAGAATCGGGCGCCTTTGCCGCCCTGGCCAGTGATAGCGGGAAGTAGGGGTGGAGCCAGCGATGGGAGCTGGGCACGGGCGAAGCTGGCAGTCCCGGGAGCTAGGGGTCCCTTGCCTGGGCCTAAAGCGGAGCCTGCGCGATCGGGGCGCCGCTGCCGCTGAGGGTCCCCGCTGCCCAGGCAGGACGCCTCAGCCAGAGGCGTTAGGCCTGGGCAGGGGTCAGAGCCAGTGATCGGGGGGAGATGGGGGTCCCCTGCCGAGGCTGGATGCCTGGGCCAGAGGCATCAGGCCTGGGCGAGGGCGGAGCTGGTGATCGGGGGGAGATGGGGGTCCCCTGCCCAGGCCTGACGCCTCTGCCAGAGGCCTCAGGCCTGGGCAAGGGGCCGATCCGGTGATCGGTGATTGGAGGGTGATGAGGGTCAACTACTCTGGCCGAGGCATCAGGCCTGGGCAGGGGGTGGAGCCAGCAATCGGAGGGGGCTGGGGGTCCCCTGCCCAGGCCTGATGCCTGGGCCAGAGGCATCAGGCCTGGGTCGGGGGCAGAGCCGGTGATTGGGGGGATATGAGGGTCCCCTTGCCCAGGCCTGAAGCCTGGGTCAGAGGCGTCAGGCTTGGGCGGGGGGTGGAGCAAGCGATCAGAGGGAGATGGGGGTCCCCTGCCCAGGCATGATTCCTGGGCCAGAGGCATCAGGCCTG
>NW_005356635.1:7462767-7463011 GCF_000412655.1 Myotis brandtii
CGGCCTTCAGCCAGCCCCTGTGTGCGCCTGCCCGTGGGATCACAGCGGAGATCACGGAGCAGGAAAGGGCGGCCTGCAGCCAGCCCCTGTGTGTGCCTGCCCGTGAGAACGCCCCAGAGATCATGGATCAGGAAAGGGAGGCCTCTAGCCAGCCCCTGGGTCGCTGCAGGGATCACAGAGCAGGAAATGGCGGCCTGCAGTCAGCCCCTGTGTGCGCCTGCCCCTGAGTCACTGCTGAGATCCC